>NC_056456.1:4610268-4646989 GCF_018296145.1 Oncorhynchus tshawytscha
CTCCCTCCACGAACCCATCTTCCTTGTTCCATTTCCAAAATGAGTCTTTCTGAGCTCTACCTATATATACTGTAATATGTGTGTGTGTTCACTAACAAGTCTAAAACAAGACACCTGCTTAGCCTTTCAGCTGAAATTGCAATCAGCAGTGTTTGAAAGGCACAAGGCTGAAATCTATTCCGTTTTGAATGTGTGGTTCACAGTTTTGACAGCAGTGTGTTAGCATTTGAACAAAGTGCTGTAAATCCACAGTGTTGTGCAGGTTGTGGTTAAATGGGATAAGTGTGTAGAGTTTTGAAAACTGTGTTCAAGCAATGAAAAACGAACTAGAGTTTGGTCCACATGAACTGCTGCTGTGCAGACTGTAGTTAGAGTTTTGCACATGTGACTCCAGTTGTGTCCACTGTCGTTTAGCAATCGAAAAAAACTGTAAGACAAGCATTCACACACACACACACACACACACACACACACACACACACACACACACACACACACACACACACACACACACACACACACACACACACACACACACACACACACACACATACTGAGACGAGCACTCTCACACACACACACACCATCATACACACACCATCATACACAAACTGAGACAAGCACTCACACACACACACACACACCATCATACACACATAATGAGACAAGCACACACACACACCATCATACACAAACTGAGACAATCACTCACACACACACACACACCATCATAAACACACCACACACACACACACACACACACACACACACACACACACACACACACACACACACACACACACACACACACACACCATCATACACACATACTGAGACAAGCATTCACAAACACACACACACCATCATACACACATACTGAGACAAGCACTCACACACACACACGCACCACCATACACACACACTGAGACAAGCACACACACACACACACTGAGACAAGCACTCACACACACACCATCATACACACATCGGAGAAAATTTCTCACACACACAGCATCATACACACATACTGAGACAAGCACTCATACACACACACACCATCATATACACATACTGAGACTATCACTCACACACCATCACACACACACCATTATACACACTTACTGAGACAAGCACTCACACATACACACAATATCATACACACTCACACACAAGCTCATGTATTCACACTCATGTATGGCCCATATTTTTCCAACGAATGAGAAATCTTCATGTGTAACACCTGCATTCATGTTCCAACTGTAGACAGGAAACCATAGACCTGGTGTTATCTGCATATATACTAGACACTGATCGCCTGAAATTAAACGACAAAGTAAAAAACTGAATAGTTGTACATTTTTTACTGGTAGCCTACGTTAATAAGCACATAAATGGTGTGTTACTATCCGTGTTATGTAACCAATCATCAACCACTGGGGATGGAGAAATGTGTGATAATAATGAAATAAATTAGGATATTTTGATATGGAGCTTAAACATCATGTATTGTAAGTAGGGTAAATAATGCGCTCAAATGTAATTAATAGCATTTGTTTATGTGTGTTTATAAAAACAAACATTAAATCAGACACAAATGAAGCAGGCCCGAGGACGTGACAGAGAAATGGAATGGGAAGACGTGCGTTCTGTACCACACTACGCTATGCTTGGATGAGCATGTAGGCCATGCCAACAACAATGCATAATATACCCTCTGGTGATAGGGCATGTACACACAAATGCACAAACTTGTGCGCGCACACACACACACACACGGGTGCACGTAGCACACACACACATGCTTGGTGATAGGGCATGTACACACATGTGCTTGCGCGCACACACACACACGGATACACGTAGCACACACACACATGCTTGGTGATAGGGCATGGAACCGTTTCTGCTCATATCTAGAGATACTGTTACAACAGTGTGACAGAAAGGACTTCAGCCCCAGAGGAATCAGCAGCCAGCTCTCGTCTGTGGTAAATTCACAATGAATCAAATGGCGTACATCCTCAACAGTCATTGTTTATTTCAGTGTTTTGGTAGGTTATTCTGTATTTCGAGAAGAGAAAAAAAACTAACTGTTCATTTTAACACTATTCGTTATTGACGTCTTTTTAGGGGGAAAATCAATCAAAGAACATTCTTGCTTGATCCAAAAAGCTCTGAATTTGCAAAGGCGATTTACATGGTACAGCTCCATCTACAACCATACCACTTTTATAGAGTGCAATTATTTAGTAATGTACTAAATCACAATCTTCAATGTACACAACAGTTATTTGAATCAGGCATGCTAACGATGCGCTAAAATGATAGCCTGCACTTTACGTCTCTCTAGGACCGGAGTTAGTCACTGCCATTCACGACACACATTTAAGAGCTTATTCCCAATCCCCATCCATCACTCTCGTCCCTCTCCAAGCAACTGGTTGTACAGCAGATGCACATAACCAAAGGATGTCAAGGATTGAATGATCTGAAAGCGAGAGGGAAGTCATTACATATTCCTATTTCCTACCACCCTCAGTTCGACATAATCACCACAATTAAAAGACATCTGCAGTGAATCCAGATCTGTAGTACGTGTGTGCGTGCACGCGTGAGGGTTGTGTGTGTATGATGGAGGCAATCAGGCGGTATTACTAGCAGCATTAACCAGGTCCCCCTCTGCGTTGGGCCTCCTCCTGAAGGAAGGCATTCCATTAGAATATCTCTGATTAATTGAGATGGAGGATTTGCACGTTGCATCGCAGTAGAATGTTAACCAACCAGAAATGTACTTCTTGGTCAGGATCCGAGATGTTCTGTGATCTCAGTACACCTAAATGGGACGGTGTAGAGAAATGCATTATCACAGGGCTTCCTCAGTCAGCTTTTCTGCCCGGTGACCCATCTTAAGCCTTTAATAATGTCTTCTGACCCATCAGATAAATCAGCTCATGTCTCTAACCACATCCCAGGGTTTAGCCACAGAATTAGAATATCTCTACCGTCCCTCCTGACCCATCATTTGGTTAACACTGCATCAACACTAGCTGGGTATTAAATTGAACATATGTATATTTCTTAGATTGGATTCCACTTCACTCTCTGCTGGCTCAAGTCCATCAGACTTGGTCGCCATTCTGATCTTCATCATCACAATCATCAAGTATTTTACTTCTAAAAATTACAGCTGACATACAGGTTGGCACTAACAGCTGAAACTGAGCAGAGCCTACATCAACTTGGCCTCATCCTGATGAGGGGGTAGAGTACATTTCATCAACAAAACAGTGGGAGACATCATTCTTACTTAGTGCTGGTATGGCACTGATATGGTTAACTCCCTGGGTTTAATACGTTGCCATGGAAATGTACGTTGCACATCAGTCAGACACGCTCCCCGCGGTGCGTAAGATCAGTGTCAAAGGAAGCTGTGAGAAACAGTTCATATGTTTCTTAATGGCAGCAATTAACTAAATTGATTGAAGGCGCATCAATTTCTTCTCTACTGTCAGTACAAACACACACACATATGCAATGCAATGAGGCATGAACATGCACACACACGCACACACACACACACACACACACGCACGCACACACACACACACACACACACTCACACACACACACACACACACACACACACACACACACACACACACACACACACACACACACACACACACACACACACACACACACACACACACACACACACACACACACACACACACACACACACACACACACACACACACTCACACACACACACACACACACACACACACACACACACACACACACACACACACACACACACACACACACACACACACACACACACACACACACACACACACACCATGAGAATAAAGTCTGAAGCTATGAAAGTGAAAGGAAAGAGATCAGAGGCTTAGAGAAAAGATAACTAAGGCTGTTTCCCTCATTTGAATACTTAACCTTGATCTAAAATTAGACAGTACCAGTCTAGGTTTTACCTCTGAGAGCATCTTCCTTTACATGAATTATGCATGTTCCCCTACACATTTACACCAGAGATAATGATTGGAAGAGGGAGATGTACTATAGGGCTTATATGCCTTCCTCAGATGACTCCATCACTTTGCATGGTGTTTCATCAGTTTACTATGAGACTCTTTCATATTACTGCATTGAATGCATTTTCCTAACAGAATTCTGATCTAACAGATTAAACATCAGCTAACAGTGTAATCAAAATATTGTGGTATTAAATCAAATGCAAATAAAACCTATAGCATCAAGTAATAGGGCAGGGACCTAATACAAGCTGGATGCAATACAGACAGACTGCTGTTGCAGAGTTTGGAGAAATGTGTTGGAATGTGTTGGATCACCATGGATACCAGTGAAAGTTTTAACTACAGAGATCCCATGAGGTTTTCAATATTATCCCTGTCTGTTATAGCTGTCCCCCCACCAACAATTCACTAAGGAGGTTATACCACACCATAGGTTGTGTGTGTGTGTGTGTGTGTGTGTGTGTGTGTGTGTGTGTGTGTGTGTGTGTGTGTGTGTGTGTGTGTGTGTGTGTGTGTGTGTGTGTGTGTGTGTGTGTGTGAGAGAGAGAGAGAGAGAGAGAGAGAGAGAGAGAGAGAGAGAGGAGACAGAAAGTGTGTGTGTGTGAGAGAGAGAGAGAGAGAGAGAGAGAGGGGGAGACAGACTGACACAGAGAGAGAGAGAGAGAGAGAGAGAAAGTGTGTGTGTGAGAGAGAGAGAGAGAGAGAGAGGGGGAGACAGACTGACACAGAGAGAGGGGGAGAGAGAGAGAGAGAGAGAGAGAGAGAGAGAGAGAGAGAAGTGTGTGTGTGTGAGAGAGAGAGAGAGAGGGGGAGGGGGAGACAGACTGACACAGAGAGAGAGAGAGAGAGAGAGAGAGAGAGAGAGAGAGAGAGAGAGAGAGAGAGAGAAAGTGTGTGTGTGAGAGAGAGAGAGAGAGAGAGAGAGAGAGAGAGCAAATGAATAAGAGAGAGCCTTGTGAGTGATACCGTACCTTCAGAATTCGAAAAGCAGTTTTGCATCCACCCTCACCTCACCAATACCATACAAAAGAAGAAAATCCTGCATGTGACACTCATTCACAGCTCCTTCACCCTTGACCCTGTCAAAGTAACATATTGTAAGAGTGCTGAGAGGTAACATGAGAAAGCTTTGAGGAATATCAATTCGGCTGAGCACTAAGAGCCCCGGAGGATCTGAAGTCACAATTATCCATGCACCATTTCCCACCACTCTGCCATACACACATTATCTTTGCACCCTTACACACTCAACCACTGACACAGACATACTCTCCTTCCCTTGACAGCACATCATACTGACTTTCTTTTCTGTATTTCTTGATTGTGGCACACTCGAAATATACTAGGCTCTTCTTTCAATTTCTTCATAGAAATGTTGCAATTCTCCACACAGCCTTTTTTCTGCAACCTAAATCACATGAATTATACCCACAGGGATTACATCCAAGGGACTTTTAAAGATGTGTTTATATTAAGAGATGGAATTATGAAAATGAATGGATTAAAGAACATCTTGCAGAATCTCATGAGTCATACCAACATTAATATATTATCCGTTCTATGTTTCTATTAATATATTCACTTCACCCCACCCGATTTCTCTCCGCGAATTCTTTACGCACGAAGTTCTCCTCACTCCCCCTCGCCTTCCCCCTTACTGTCCAATGAGAAACAGATAATTTATTAAACTACAGTGTCTCGTCCAATCATGACAGTCCTGTTGAGCCATGTGACCTGAAGTCCTCCTGTCTCAACACAGGCCGGGTGGACTTCGATTCAGACGTGGGCAGCACAGCGATACTACGGGATGGGATGCGGTGAGAATGCCACTGTGGCAGACTTCAAGGAATCCGTCTACAGTTGAGAATTGATGCTCAATATCAAATAACATATATTTTTTAAAGGAGCTTTCATCCAGCTGCTTTGCAGGAATTGAAATGATTCGTAAGTATTGCAGTTATTTATCTTGTGAATATATTTTCAGTGTTTTTTGTTTCTTTTCAAGGACATATATACGCATGTTTCGAATAAAAAAATCTATAAAAACAAATTCCAAATCATGTAGAATATTGTTTATATCCAGAAATCAGGAAAATAACATATTGTAGGCTATTGTTTATAACGGATGCAGAATAGTTACGGTTTCCATGCGTTTAACGCACACTGCCTTCTTGGAAGCTACGTTGTCGTTGAGAGAAAATGAGTGAGCTTTATCAATGCAATGAAACTGTCTGCTGATATGATTTAACCGTTAACCATGGAGACTGGCCGGTTTAGCACTTCCTTTAATAAATAAATAAGTGCGCTTAAACTCGGTGACCTCTAGGAGGGTGCTTATCCGCCCGCCAGTCTGGGATCGGCACGCTCGAGCTCCGGTTATTGGCGGCTATAAAGAACCGGGACAACTCGTGAGCAAGTCTCGAAATGACATCAGCGCCTATGCTTCCTATAGTTTATTATGCATGTCCGAATAATTGCTCACTATCTATTTTATAAGGATTCTGGCACATCTGCGCACATCGACCAATGCAACTTTTTCGTAAAGTTCTGGATTTGCCTATTATGCCTTTGTCCATATGTCGAAAGCTTTTCTCTGTTTGTTTGGGTTTAATCTAATCCAATACATCAACATTCATTTCAATTTGAACCATTGTTTGAATAAATAGGCAATATTTTTCTCCTCTCAAAGTGCGGGTTGCAATTGATATTGAGAAACCTCAGCATTTTAATCAGGGTGTGAACTCTGGAAGCTATCAGTTGGCAGAATACAGATGTGCAGTACAGGAGTTACATTAAACCCGTCTGGCACAATGAGCATTGGATTTTATAGAAGCTCATTCCCGCCACAATTGTTTTTTTAATGGCTGTACTATCTCAACATTTCGAGATATGTAAATCAGAGTTTCGAGATAGTATGTCACATTTTTGGGGATAGTATCTCAAAATGTGGAGATACTATCTGAAGATGTTGAGATACTAAGTCGAAATGTCGAGATACCTACTGTATCTCAAAATGTGGAGATACTATCTGAAGATGTTAAGATACTAAGTCGAAATGTCGAGATACCTACTGTATCTCAAAATGTGGAGATACTATCTGAAGATGTTGAGATACTAAGTCGAAATGTCAAGATACCAACTGTATCTCAAAATGTGGAGATACTATCTGAAGATGTTGAGATACTAAGTCGAAATGTCGAGATACCTACTGTAAATCAAAATGTGGGATACTAGAACACACATATAGTATTTGTGTCTTCATTTGGAGCGTTATTTCCATCTATCCACGTTGCAGACATCGGCACAGCAGGGTCGCTGGAAAATGTATGGCGAGCTGGCATTTGCCCCAACTCTTAATCTGTGCTTCAGTCTGATCAACTGTAGCCTACTGACAACAACCACAGCTGCAGGTAGCCTAGAGAAGCATATTAACTGATTCGAACAAATCTGGTCCCATCATAGCCCATATAAAACCGTTTTACAGCTGATTTATTACTGTCATACCCTACAACTAAGGTCCGGAGTTTTACCTAGTTAGGTTAGCTTACCAGTTCACGGAAAACTCTGGGCCCCAGGAAAACACTCCTGTGATGACACCTCTGAAATGACCACACAATGTTACAAATGAAGAAACGTGTCCTATAAGTTTGAGAAAGTATATTGCATTTTTTACTTAGGCATCTTGAAATTTCGACTTGGTATCTCGCAATTTTGAACTAGTATCTGGAAATGTTGAAATGATGAGGTAGTATCTAGAAATCATGAGATAGTATTGATTTTATTTTTAAAATGGGGCCAGAATGGGCTTCTAAAGGATTTAAATGAACCATCCCATCCATAACAAGAGTTTATCAGGGCCATAATGAAGTCAAACCTATAGAGAGCCTCATGGTCTGGACACACCAGCTTTGTCTACAGTATATATCATACACATCCCCCGACCAACCGCAGCCCAGCCAAGCAGACGAGAGACACCTGAAGTCCAGACGAATGATCAACAGAGTCTCCCTCCCTCTCTCTCTCCAGTTACCGCACAGTCACAGGTCAGTGCACAATGTTCTCTAGTTGGTGCACCGCATTGGGCGCAGAGTGGCGGCGCGGCGGGCACACCTACGCAGACTCAGTAAGGTCCTCGTAAAAATCATTTGTTAGAGTTAGGCTAGATAAAATCAAAGAAGAGCCTTAGGGTACAATACTTTCATGAATTAATGAGTGTAGTTGACAAAATGCCCACGTACAAGGAGGGAAGCTTCTTGCGCACTGCGTGTCCCACAAAGTTTTTGAGATTGGAGGCAAAATAGGACCCATGTTGTGCTCTAATTGCAGGATTTTAATTGATATGCTAGGGGTTATTAGACTACTGTTTTGTTACCATCTGTCTGCCTGTAGCCTACTCACTTCAAAATGTATAAAGAAATGCAGAAATGCACATTTGTGGTTTTATGAATTCTTGCCAATCCATTCATGTCTCTGAAAGTTGAATCGGTTAGCTATTAGTCTAGACTAAAATGGCTAATGTAGATGCATTTCTATCAGCAACCCTATTGCTTTATACCGAGGGTGTACAATGCCTGCAATGCTTTGATGCTTTTTGAAATCTAATACAAACGGCCGGAGTTCCTCTCTTTGTGCCTGCATGCAGGTTAATTAATGAGGCAATCTGCATAAATTCTTCTGCCATCTGGGTAGAGATGCTTCGTGGCAGCGGATGTTTAATGTGTGGAGTGTTTCCATATAAACGTTGATGAACAAATGCGGTAATGTGGTAATGACTATTCTATTGTTGACAGTGCATTATGCTCCACGTAATGAAAAGGACTCTGTATTTATAGCAGCTGGTAACGTAGTACAGAATAGCACACCAATGAGGTCGATTACTACTTACAGTGCTGGTGGTGGATGAACCATGGTTATTTGGAACTGGGCAGAAGAGGCCAGAGTGACTGAACAATATTGATTGGTGCAGAGATGATGGTCTGAGATACTGTATCCTTACTTCCTCTATCCTCTCTGGGCTAAGTTACAAATAATTTATTTTAGCCTCGTCTGTTGTCTGCATAGGAACGACAGAGTAGGACAAGATGTAGAGGATCAGTGTGTGTGTGTGTGTGTATGTGCACTGTAAAAAGTGGGACGGCACTGTAAAAAGTGGGACGGCACTGTTGTTCATCTGAAGTGTTTTTTCTGATTGTTATGATCCAGAATTAGGATTTGGTTCGTTTAACCTGTTCTATTCAACTTGCCTGAAATCAGATTGTGAATTTGACAGATCTAAATCTTCTAAATGTCTTTTAACAGCTCATGCGTATTAGCATTGCATAGCAGTGGGTGCAATGAAGCGGTGGCCTATTGGAGGTGTGGCCTATTGGGGGCGTGGCTTTTGGATGTTCTTTTTGGCCATCTGTGAGTCTGAATGTCATTCCACTTTGCTGCTATAATAGCCTCCACTGTTCTGGGAAGGTTTTCCACTAGATGTTGGAAGATTGCTGCTATTGTTCAGCCACAAGAGAGATTGGGCACTGATATTGGGCAATTAGGCCTGGCTCTCAGTCGGTATTCCAATTCATTCCAAAGGTGTTCGATGGGGTTGAGGTCAGGGCTCTGTGTAGGCCAGTCAAGTTCTTCCACACCAATCTCAAAACTGTTCGTATGTCCCTAATTTTGTGCACGGGGCCATTGTCATGCTGAAACAGGAAAGGTCCTTCCCTGAACTGTTGCCACAAATGTGGAAGCACAGAATCATCTAAAATGTCATTGTATGCTGTAGCGTTAAGATTTCCCTTCACTGGAACTAAGGGGCCCAAACCATGAAAAACAGCCCCAGACTATTATTCCTCCTCCACCAAACTTGACAGTTGGCACTATGTATTGGGGCAATTAGCGTTTTCCTTGCATTCGCCAAACCCAGATTTGTCTGACGAATTGCCAGATGGTGAAGCGTGATTCATCACTCCAGAGAACACATTTCCACTGCTCCACTGCTCGGCCATGGAAACCCATTTCATGAAGCTCCCGAAGAACAGTTCTTGTGCTGATGTTGCTTCCAGAGGCAGTTTGGACCTTGGTGTTGCAACCGCAGACGGACGATTTTTACGCGCAACGTGTTTCAGCGCTCGGCTGTCCCGTTCTGTGAGCTTGCGTGGCGTGGCCTACCAATTAGCGACTCCTAGACGTTTCCACTTCACAATAACAGCACTTACAATTGACAGGGGCAGCTCTAGCAGGGCAGACATTTGACGAATTGACTTGTTGGAAAAGTGGCATCCTACTGTATGACGGTGTCACGTTGAAAGTCACTGAGCTCTTCAGTAAGGCCATTCTATTGCCAATGTTTCTGTGTGCTTGATTTTATACACCTGTCAGCATCCACTAATTTGATGGGGTGTCCACATACGTTTGTATAGATACGTTAATCGTAATTGCATTTTGGTACACCAGAAGTACATTCATTTCCAATGGAACACTGTTTGTATGCGTAGACGGCTTGACAGAAACGGTTGCAGAAGGTGAATGTTGAACTTTGGTTGCGCACATATCCAGTTTATGCTGCGTGCCACTTTGCACAAAGACACTCTAGGTGTGATCGAGGCGTGAAGAGTAGTGATGGAGAACAAAGCTTCCTGAAGCATTGAGCATTTACAGACAATAGGTTCATTACTTGAGGCTTTGATCAACACAGAGTACACTAGAACAGCCAAATGATTATAGATGACGTCACACAAGCCGTAGCACATGCTCAGGGCAGCCTTTTTGTCTTCTACCGACACCAATCAGTTGGTTGTTCGACAAAACAAACCTTCGGACGTCATTGATCACATGCTTCTGATAAAGTAAACTGCTTTGTGATTTCGACATGCCTCGGAGCTCCTGTATCAAACGTAGCATCACTACTAAAGATCCTGGAAAGGTTTCTGTTGATGATATGGTCACCATTTGGTTACGATATTGTAACCAGTTAACGTGAAAGTCTAATGTAAAGAAAGTGTTTGAGGTCATTATTTCATGTTATGGAACCAACTTCATATCTCGATTAACAGGAAATTGACTGAATTGCTTGTAACCCAATTGAAGAAATGTGGATAGGTAATTCCAAAGTGAAAAATCTATGAAAAAATGGGTTGTGTATATGTTAGTTTGTATTTACAGTGCCTTCAGAAATTATTCATAGCCCTTGACTTATTCCACATTTTGTTTTGTTAAAGCCTGAATTCAAAATGTATTAAATCTTTTTTAAATCTCACCCATCTACACACAATACCCCATAATGGCAAAGTGAAAACGTGTTTTTAGAAATTGTTGCAAATTTATTGAAAATTAAATACAGAAATATCTAATTTACCTAAGTATTCAAACCCCTGAGTAAATAGATGTTAGAATCACTTTTGGCAGCGATTACAGCTGTGAGTCTTTCTGGGTAAGTATCTAAGAGCTGTGAGTCTTTCTGGGTAAGTCTCTAAGAGCTGTGAGTCTTTCTGGGTAAGTGTCTAAGAGCTGTGAGTCTTTCTGGGTAAGTCTCTAAGAGCTGTGAGTCTTTCTGGGTAAGTGTCTAAGAGCTGTGAGTCTTTCTGGGTAAGTCTCTAAGAGCTGTGAGTCTTTCTGGGTAAGTCTCTAAGAGCTGTGAGTCTTTCTGGGTAAGTCTCTAAGAGCTGTGAGTCTTTCTGTGAGTCTTTCTGGGTAAGGTCTAAGAGCTGTGAGTCTTTCTGGGTAAGAGTCTAAGAGTGTGAGTCTTTCTGGGCAAGTTTAAGAGCTGTGAGTCTTTCTAAGTCTCTAAGAGCTGTGAGTCTTTCTGGGTAAGTGTCTAAGAGCTGTGAGTCTTTCTGGGTAAGTGTCTAAGAGCTTTGAGTCTTTCTGGGTAAGTCTCTAAGAGCTGTGAGTCTTTCTGGGTAAGTCTCTAAGAGCTGTGAGTCTTTCTGGGTAAGTGTCTAAGAGCTTTGAGTCTTTCTGGGTAAGTGTCTAAGAGCTTTGCACACCTGGAATGTACAATATTTGCACAATGTTATTGTTTAAAGTCTTCAAGCACTGTCAAAGGTTTGCAACAAAGGGCATCTATTGGTTGAAGGGTAAAAATGTTTTAAAAAAGCAGATATTGAATATCCCTTTGAGCACGGTGAAGTTATTAATTACACTTTGGATGGTGTATCAATACACCCAGTCACTACAAAGACACAGGCATCCTTTTTAACTCAGTTTCTGGAGAGGAAGGAAACCGCTCAGGGATTTCACCATGAGGCCAATGGTGACTTTAAAACAATTACAGAGTTTAATGACTGTGATTGGAGAAAACTGAGGACAATGTAGTTACTCCACAACATTATAGTTACTCCACAATACTAACCTAATTGACAGAGTGAAAAGAAGGAAACCTATCCAGAATACAAATATTACAAAACAAGAATCCTGTTTGCAATAAGGCACTAAAGTAAAACTGCTAAACATGTGGCAAAGACATTAACATTATGCCCTGAATACAAACCATTATATTTGGGGTAAATCCAACACAACATATCACTGAGTACCACTCTTCATATTTTCAAGCAAGAGGCCAATGGTAACTTTAAAATAGTCACAGAGTTTAATGGCTGCGAAAGGAGAAAACTGAGGATGGATCCACATATTTTAAATCATAGTGGTGGCTGCATCATGTTATGGGTATAGTTGTCATCGGCATGGACTAGGGAGTTTTTTTTTAGGATAAAAAGAAACAAAATAGAGCTAAGCAACAGCAAAATCCTAGAGGAAAACCTGGTTCAGTCTGCTTACCAACAGACGCTGGGAGCCAAATTCACCTTTCAGCAGGACAATAACCTAAAACACATGCCCAAATATACACTGGAGTTGATTACCAAGATGACATTGAATGTTCCTGAGTGACCTAGTTACAGTTTTGACTTAAATCGCATTGAATGACTATGACAAGACTTCAAAATGATGAACAACTTGAGCAATGATCAACAACTTTTACAGATAATTGTATGTGCGGGGTACAGAGATGAGGTAGTCATTCAAAAATCATTATTGCACACAGAGTGAGTCCATGCAACATATCATGTGACTTGTTAAGCACAGTTTTACTCCTGAACATATTTAGGCTTAACATAGCAAAGGGATGGAATTATTTTGGACATTTCAACTTTTATTTTTTAATTAATTTGTGAACATTTCTAAAAACATAATTCAATTTTGACATTATGGGTTGCTGTGTGAAGCCCAGTGACACATAACCTCAATTGAATCCATTTTAAATGCAGGCTGTAACACAACAAAACATGGGAAGTCAAGGTGAGTTAATACTTCCTGAAGGCACTGTATGTTATTTATTAGGTTTAATCAAAAGGGAGTTAATACTTCCTGTATGGTATTTATTAGGTTCAATCAAAGGGGAGTTAATACTTCCTGTATGTTATTTATTAGGTTTAATCAAAAGGGAGTTAATACTTCCTGTATGGTATTTATTAGGTTCAATCAAAGGGGAGTTAATACTTCCTGTATGTTATTTATTAGGTTTAATCAAAGGGGAGTTAATACTTCCTGTATGTTATTTATTAGGTTTAATCAAAGGGGAATTAATACTTCCTGTATGGTATTTATTAGGTTCAATCAAAGGGGAGTTAATACTTCCCGAAGGCACTGTTTGTTATTTATTAGGTTTAATCAAAGGGGAGTTAATACTTCCTGTGTGTTATTTATTAGGTTTAATCAAAGGGGAATTAATACTTCCTGTATGGTATTTATTAGGTTCAATCAAAGGGGAGTTAATACTTCCCGAAGGCACTGTTTGTTATTTATTAGGTTTAATCAAAGGGGAATTAATACTTCCTGTATGGTATTTATTAGGTTTAATCAAAGGGGAGTTAATACTTCCTGAAGGCACTGTTTGTTATTTATTAGGTTTAATCAAGGGGGGGAGTTAATACTTCCTGAAGGCACTGTATGTTATTTATTAGGTTTAATCAAAGGGGAGTTAATACTTCCTGTATGTTATATATTAGGTTTAATCAACGGGGAGTTATTACTTCCTGTGTGTTATATATTAGGTTTAATCAAAGGGGAGTTAATACTTCCTGAAGGCACTCTATGGTATTTATTAGGTTTAATCAAAGGGGAGTTAATACTTCCTGTATGTTATTTATTAGGTTTAATCAAAGGCGAGTTAATACTTCCTGTATGTTATTTATTAGGTTTAATCAAAGGCGAGTTAATACTTCCTGTATGTTATTTATTAGGTTTAATCAAAGGGGAGTTAATACTTCCTGAAGGCACTGAATGTTATTTATTAGGTTTAATCAAAGGGGAGTTAATACTTCCTGTATGTTATTTATTAGGTTTAATCAAAGGCGAGTTAATACTTCCTGTATGTTATTTATTAGGTTTAATCAAAGGGGAGTTAATACTTCCTGTATGGTATTTATTAGGTTTAATCAAAGGGGAGTTAATACTTCCTGTATGTTATTTATTAGGTTTAATCAAAGGGGAGTTAATACTTCCTGTATGTTATTTATTAGGTTTAATCAAAGGGGAGTTAATACTTCCTGTATGTTATTTATTAGGTTTAATCAAAGGGGAGTTAATACTTCCTGTATGTTATTTATTAGGTTTAATCAAAGGGGAAAAGTAAAGTGAGTGTTGAAAGTAATACAGTTCATTTCAACATGAAATCTAAGTTAGTTATTAATCAAATATAGCAGTTGGCATTGAATCATATATTTTGTTTAGACAAATTTAGTTTTTTTCACTTGACGAAACCTAAGTTATTTACTTGTAGTAAATCTGGACCAGTTGACACCATTTTTTCAGTTCACCCAAAGAGTCTTTTTTTTCTTTTTACAGTGTGTGTGCATATGCCTTCATGTGGCGGGTGTAATTTAAAAATGGTTTTCAATGGACAGGATATTTTCTCTTAAAGGGTTCCATTTGATATTTGGGTGACCCCATCCTGTCTTCCTCCTGGAGAGGAGAAAGAAGCAGACAGGTGGGTCCTGTCCTATCTCCTTTCCCCCTGTGGCGAACGATGGATCAGCGTCTGTCGCCCTGGAGGTACAGTCCATCTAATATGTGTGTTGAGTTTAAAGTGCATTCTCTAATCACTACAGGGAGAGGAGAGAACTGAGTTTGACAGATGAATGCACATAAACCCTTTATTTGTAGGTAAATGATGTCCTTATCTGGATCTATGTCATGAATAACATTTAGGATAGAATCACAAGAATTACATTTTGAATAGAATCACAAGAATTACTGAATTACTGTAGATGAATTATAAATGTATATATTTAAAAAATCTTCCCATAAAGACTATTCTGTCATTTTAGTGCCGTTTTCATTTGCTGCTTAACCATTACATGATCACATGATTAAAGATACCCCCCCTAAACCCACATGCCCCTGTGTGTGTGCACAGTTCATAGGAAGGATATGAAACACACACTTCCTCCTCATTGGGCTTTCTACCCCAAATCATTTAAACATACAGTATGAAAGAGAATGAAGCGCCGTCACCCAAAAGAGATAGTAGAACAACAGGAAGCTCCTTGGAGAAAACTGTACTGTACTCTACATCCAGTATTGAAGCAGTCAGAGGCAATGAGCTGACCTGACAGTTTTTTCCTTTGTATATTCACACCATCCCTCTGGAGTGAAACAGGGCTTCACATTACATTTAAACAGTTGTGAAGAAAGATGTACTATTTCCGGTATCCAGGGATGCTGTAACCATAGTATAACAATTAATCATAGAATGAATCCATCAGTGTTTTTTAATTCACAACCCTCTCTATCTGAGGCCTAACATGGCTTGAAGTAGTTGCTATTTTTAGAGGGGGTTAAGGGTCGAGGTACAATTATGAGTTAAGGAAATGGGATGAACCTCTGCACTGCGCCTGGGGCTTCAGCCTCTATGTCAGTATAGATGACTGTGTCACCTCTGATCTCTTGTGTACCCAATGGGCTGAGGTAACTCTCAAGTGTACCCCTACAGCTAGCCAGGTGTCCCTCCTGTGTCATCGCTCCGGTTCCCAGGAGCTGGTTGGTCACATCGGTGGCATTTCACCTTTGACCTTTGGTCCCTCTGACCCTTTATTGTAAAGCTGCCAGGGTCAGTATGCAAATGGAATATCTCAGATAACTGAACAATTGTGTGTGTGTGTGTGTGCTCGCCCATGCGTGTATGTGAGAGCCTCCTAAATTGATTTCACAAATTACCTGTATAACAGGTAAGACCTGGCTATTCCCCAGGGCCAAGTGACCCATGATCAGGTGGTTAGAGGTACCCCCCCAACCCAATTATCCCACACACCTCTTCACCTCTCAATTCACCGACTCCTCACCCCTCTCACCTGGCAGAACCCGAGCGGCTTAGCTATGTCTGAAAACATCTGCTCTCTAAAACTGACTCTAGAACTGTTGCGGTGTGTGAGCGTCGCCTTTCATTCCCCTTGACACCTTACAGTATCACACTGAATGAACTGAGAAACACCACAGAAGTCTGCGTAGCATCAAAACAGATAGCAGAGATACAGTAAAGGCAAAATGGTGGAGCAATGGAGAGTTATTCTTACGACAACCTGGAGCCACCAATGTTCAGCATTTAAAATAAATGGACAAAGAGCTGCTAGTCAGTTAGGTCATGAAGACTCAAGGCAAGCCTCATTTCCATTATCATCCCTGCAGGATACTCATTCTGTAAGACTACCATTTATTGAGATACTCTCCTCATGCTGCCTTGAAAGTTATCAGACAATAGACTAATAGGCTAAATATAGGCCCTGTTAGTCAGTACCTACTATCAGAGTCTAGTACTGGAATCAGAGTCTATGTAATACTGTCACCATTGGAGAAAATTCCATTTGGAAAGTTTTGAATCTCTCCCATTGTTCCAAAAAGAAACAGGGGGTTTCGCATGGAAGCAGGAATGCCAGGAAATGACAGGCATTCTTTGTGGATGATTCAAAACTAAACTTGGGTTGGAGTATAGGGGGGAACCAGAAGACCCAATCGGTTCTGTCTCTGCTGTGAGATGAAGTCAAGAACCCTTTTAGTGACGTTTAGTTTTAGGTCACTTGCCCTAATTCCATACTCAATGCTTTCCCTGCACACTTATACCAAGTATACACATGGGCATCTTGAATAGTCATTCTGGTGCAGATAGAAAGCCTCTGCCTGTAAATTAAGTGACCCTGCAGGTATGTTGCTCAGGGTCCTGTGTGGCTCAGTTGGTAGAGCATGGTGCTTGCAATGCCAGGGTTGTGGGTTTGATTCCCATGGGGGACCAGTATGAACATGTATGCACTCACTGCTGTATGTTGCTTTGGACAAGAGCACCTTTTTTAAAGTAAAAATGTTTACAGATGTTGACATTTTAATAGTAGGCCTTCTATGTTTCTGTTAAGCAGCGAGGTTTAGTATCAACATAGTTTCTATTTGTTTAATTCCCGTGGTAGAACAACCTTGTAGGCCCCCATTTGTCCTGGTTTGCCTCTCATTTCCCTTGCCTTACTGCATAGCTCTCTGTATGTTACTTAATGAGGTGTTACAGTACAGTATCGTAGCCAAGACAGAGCTGGCTGTAACTTATACACTGTAAAGCTTTACATTCAGTTGGTGGTTGAGGGAGGAGTTTCAACCCGCCTAGTTTCACAAACCCCTTTGCTATTGCTGAGGTGGCAGGAAAGTGCAGAAACGAAAGAAGAAAAATAACGTTTGACTCCCCTCTTTCACGCTCAATGTCCTCAATGACACTCATAACTAGAGAGAGAGAATGTGTGTGTGGGTGTGTCTGAGAGAGAGCGCAAAGAGAGATTACTTGAGCAAGAGCGGTGCATTTTCACTGTAAGAAAAGGTACATTTGCCCATTCATAAGTGACACAAAATGCATCTATTTACACGAAGGAAGGCCCTTCAGAATACACCAGGCCATAGTCTTAAATCTGGACCTCCTCTATCATTCGTTGTCATTCTATTCATACTACATTGTCCCATGGTCTACATGTACTAGTGCTTCTCTCACCCAGCACCCCCCCACCCTTCCTCATCTTCTTCCTCCTACCCTTTTGGATTTAATAACAGCTTTTATTTCACAACCTCTTCCCTCTCCAGCTGTTCTCGGTTCCTACACACACGCACACACAAAGACACACACCCGTCCCTCGTTCCCGTTCCTCTACTCCTCCTCCTCCTCTTGTTATTTAGTCCCACTGTGCAGGTAGTGGTAGTAGTTCCCGGTTCTTTGACCAGCGTAACGCGGCGGCCCACAGTTCCGTCCATCTCCCGCCAGACAAAGGGGGGGCCTTGAGGAGGGGGATGAAAGGAAACAGGGACCTTGTGTGTGTGTGTGTGTGTGTGTGTGTGTGTGTGTGTGTGAGAGAGAGAGAGAGAGAGAGGTGTACGTAGCATTTAACTAGCACTTAAGATTCTTCCCAAAGAGCATTTGTTTTTGTTATCTTGTGGTTGCAACTGTAAGGAGTGAGTCCAAAATGAAGAGGGTTTTATCACCTGTTTTCTTGGATGGGAAAATAACAACATGTAAGCAATGTTTGGTTGCACATAACGAAACAACAAATGGTGAGTGGTGTAAAGTACTGAAGTAAAAATACTTAAAAGCACAACTTTGGGGGGCATCTGTACTTTACTTTACTTGTTGACAACTTTTAGTTCACTACATTCCTAACGAAAATAATGTCATTTTTACTCCATACATTTCCCTGACACCCAAAAGTACTCGTTACATTTTGAATGCTTAGCAGGACAGGAAAAGTGTCCAAATCACACACTTCTCAAGAGAACATCCCTGGTCATCCCTACTGCATCTGATCTGGAGGACTCACTATGCTTCATTTGGAGTGTGCCCCTGGCTATCCGTAAATAAAATTTTAAAAACGTACCATCTTGTTTGCTTAATATACGCAATTTTAAATTATTTATACTTCTACTTTTAAAAAAAATTACATTTACAAAATAATTGAAGCCTACATCTCTATTTACATGTAACACAGACACGTAGTCAGCAAAAAAAGGTTTGGAGCCATATAGAGTGCAGTATCGGATGTAACACAAAAAAACATGTTGTCCCAGTCTTACCAGCCAGACATAGACTTTACTATAATTGTTCCTGCACAGTAGCAGCAGCACACAGTGCAGTGGCAGTTTCTGTAGCCTGGGGGAGGTAAAACCACAGGAGTCTTTTATGGTCATAGACAACCTACAGTCCTGAGACAACCGGTTCCTTGAGACCTCTCTTCTGGCCCTCTTTATGACATCATAAACCCTTCCATTTCCTCTGGCCAGCCCTATGTGGATATAACCGACATACCTGCACAGTAATTGTCTGTCTGGGTCTCTTCTCTGTCTGTCTCACCACCACCAGATTGTTTGTGGCCCCCCTCTGGAGCCAGACACTACAGATGTCGGAACCTACTAACTTAGAGATCTTTCAGATCTGGGTTTTACAGTGCTACAGTGATGCAAATCTGAATTGACTCTCTATTCCCTGTATTATGTCCTACTTTTAACCTGAGCCAAGAGACTGATACCTAGGCTAGTGGTTTGGGTGTAGAAAGGAACGAGGCAGGCTGCCTATAATATACAGTTGAAGTCGGAAGTTTACAAGTTCACATCAGTTTATCACAATTCCTGACATGTAATAAAAATTCCCTGTCTTAGGTAAGTTAGGATCATCACTTTATTTTAAGAATGTCATGACATCATTTTCTGGAATTTTCCAAACTGTTTAAAGGCACAGTCAACTTAGTGTATGTAAACTTCTGACCCACTGGAATTGTGATACAGTGAATTATAAATTAAATAATCTGTCTGTAAACAATTGTTGGAAACATGTATTGTGTCATGAACGAAGTAGATGTCCTAACTGACTTGTCAAAACTATAGTTTGTTAACAAGAAAGTTGTGGTGGTTGAAAAACTGGTTTTAATGACTCCAAGCTAAGTGTATGTAAACTTCCGACATCAACTGTATATACAGTACCAGTCAAAAGTTTGGACAGACCTACTCATTCAATGCTTTAAAAAAAAAAAAAAAAAACTATTTTCTACATTGTATAATAATGAAGACATCAAAACTGTGAAATAACACATATGGAATCATGTAGTAACCAAAACAACTGTTAAACAAATCAAAATATTTTAGATTTGAGATTCTTCAAAGTAGCCACCCTTTGCCTTGATGACAGCTTTGCACACCCTTGGCATTCTCTCAACTAGCTTTATGAGGTAGTCACCTGGAATGCATTTCAATTAACAGGTGTGCCTTGTTAAAAGTTAATTTGTGGAATTTCTTTCCTTCTTAATGCGTTTGAGCCAATCAGTTGTGTTGTGACAAGGTAGGGGTGGTATACAGAAGATAGCCCTATTTGGTAAGACCAAGACCAAGAACAGCTCAAATAAGCAAAGAGAAACGACAGTCCATCATTACTTTAAGACATGAAGGTCAGTCAAGCCGGAAAATTTCAAGAACTTTGAACATTTCTTCAAGTGCAATTGCAAAAACCATCAAGTGCTATGATGAAACTGGTCTCATGAGGACCACCACAGGAAAGGAAGACCCTTTGCTGTAGAGGATAAGTTCATTAGAGTTACCAGCCTCAGAAATTGCAGCCCAAATAAATGCTTCACAAAGTTCAAGTAACAGACACATCTCAACATCAGCTGTTCAGATTAGACTATGTGAATCAGGCCTTCATGTTCGATTTGCTGCAAAGAAACCACTACTAAAGGACACCAATAATAAGAAGAGACTTGCTTGGGCCAAGAAACACGAACATTAGACCAGTGGAAAATCTGTCCAAAGTCCAAATTTGAGATTTTTGGTTCCATCCCACGTGTCTTTGTGAGACGCAAAGTAGGTGATCCGATGATCTCCGCATGTGTGGTTCCCACTGTGAAGGATGGAGGAGGAGCTGTGGTGGTGTGGGGTGCTTTGCTGGTGAGACTGTCTGTGATTTATTTAGAATTCAAGGCACACTTAACCAGCATGACAACCACAGCATTCAGCAGCAATATGCCATCCCATCTAGTTTGCACTTCTTGGGACTATCATTTGTTTTTCAACAGGACAATGACCCAAAACACACCTCCAGGCTGTGTAAGGGCTATTTGACCAAGAAGGAGAGTGATCGAGTGCTGAATCAGATGACCTGGCCTCCACAATCACCCAACCTCACAATTGAGATGGGTTGGGATGAGTTGGACCGAAGAGTGAAGGAAAAGCAGCCAAGTGCTCAGCATATGTGAGTACTCCTTCAAGACTGTTGGAAAAGCATTCCAGGTGAAGCTGGTTGAGAGAATGCCAAGAGTGTGCCAAGCTGTCATCAAGGCAAAGGGTGGCTACTTTGAAAAGTATTAAATAGATTTTGATTTGTTTAACACGTTTTTGGTCATTACATGATTCCATATGTGTTATTTCATAGTTTTGATGTCTTCATTATTATTCTACAATGTAGAAAATAGTCCAAATGAAGATAAACCCTTGAATGAGTGTACACACTTTTGACTGGTATTGTATATATAGAGCCTGGGTCCCAAATCCCAAATTTCTCTGGCTTACACACAGTCAATGAAGAGACTGAACCGGCCACGTTGTTAGACTTGGTGATGTCTTTTGTTTGACAAAGCCTGTGGTTGCTGAGGACAATAAGGAGGATTTACAGAGAGAGGCCTCAGGAGAGAGGACGTTGACACAGATGGTGCTTTGGGGCTCTTCAAAGAGGGACTACGAACGAAGTAACTTGACTAGATAGGATACTTTGTGGTTGTCTGACACTACTACCCCATTGTTCTCTGATATAACAGGCAGACACATGGACTAGTTCTCCTTTTCTGTTCCTTTTGATATATGCCAGCCGTTGCGGCTCAAGTATTAACAGTTTTACAAATTTTACTGCTTGGATGAGACGAATGAGCAAATCTGCTTTTCACGGCTTTGATTTGACGAATGGAGCCTAAAATATCTTTCTCACCTCATGGTGATAGTGAGATGTGATTGCATATTCAAACAGGAGTTAGGATAAATCTGTCTTCAGGTAGTTTAATCCTGCTGGGCTCAGAGAGAGAGAAAGGGAAAAGGAGAGAGAGAAAGAGGATGATGTGATCCTACTCAGCAGATGCAGCAACACCAGGAAATAGCAGTATCAGTAACAAGTAGTAACAACATTACCCTCAAAATGATTGTTTCTGTCAGATGTTTAAAGTAGTTGTAGTGAAGTGGAAACATTAGCTATACTATAGGTTCAGTGGTTTTTCTTGTGGCAAGAATAACTGGCACTTGTCATTCTGTATGATAAAAACTCCCTGACTGAATGTAGATTGAACTGAAACAGGGTCCTGGTCTTGTGTGTTGTATGCCACAGGCAATAACTTTACCACATGTTTACAAAGGCCAGACCCTCTTTAGGTAGTTAACCATCACAATGAACCATTCTCTCCAATCCCATCTGATTATGGCCCTGTACTGTGATGACTGCAGTACATGTAGTCACTCTGAGTAGGCCTAGAAGTGGATAAGAAAGCATTAGGAAGGCTACTGTTCAGTATATAATGTTCACTGTTTAAGGGGCTGTAACAAGGTACTCCACAGCAGCAAAGCATTTTTCTGACTCGTGTGAGGGTACTAAAAGGGTAGCCAATGCAGTGTATTTCTTTTTTTAATCTATTTTAGGGGACAAATATAGTTTTGGGTAATGGGACATATTTTGGAGGCCATTACTACAGAAGTCTTTTTAAAATCTATTTTAGGGGACAAATATAGTTTGGGGTAATGGGACATATTTTAGAGGCCATTACTATAGAAGTATTTTTTTAAAGACCACATCCAAAACGCAGCAAATGTTTCTATAATTCTTTTTTAGGTTGGGATGTGTGGTTGTGTGTACTATGTATATGTCAGAAGTCTGTTCTGTGTGAGGCCCTTCCAGGCAAACTGTAGGTCGGTGAGTCTGTAAGTCATTATGAATAGATGCATACAGTGTATGGGACATACTGTAGCTAGCTACATTAAAGCTTCGCCCATGGCAGACCACCCTAGAGACAGACCAGTGGCACTTCCTGTTATGTTTTCATTGGCTGGCCCTCAGGGAAATGTTTTATGACTTCCTGCTTGAATATACTGTAACATTGTTGGAGAAGATGTTCATCGCTTAAATATGAAACAACGGGGTGATTTTATCCCATTTCATCAGAAATATATGAATTCATATCTTTCTGTGTTTCACATTAGGTTTCTACAAGAATCCATGAACAACATTTAAACTCAGGTAATTCTTCCCAGGATAGACACATATGGCTGGTTTCCTGGATACAGATGAAGAATAGTCTTGGAATATAAAGCACTTTGGATGGAAATTCTACATTTATTCTGTTTTTAGTCCAGGACTTAATCTGTGTCTGTGAAACAGCCCCATAAAATATAACAGCTTGGACATGCAGATACCCATTAGACATGCAGATACCCATTAGACATGCAGATACCTATTAGACATGCAGATACCCATTAGACATGCAGATACCCATTAGACATGCAGATACCCATTAGACATGCAGATACCCATTAGACATGCAGATACCCATTGGACATGCAGATACCATTAGACATTAGACATGCAGATACCCATTAGACATGCAGATACCCATAGACATAGACATGCAGATACCCATTAGACATGCAGATACCCATTAGACATGCAGATACCCATTAGACATACCATTAGACATGCAGATAACCATTAGACATGCAGATACCCATTAGACATGCAGATACCCATTAGACATGCAGATACCATTAGACATGCAGATACCCATTAGACATGCAGATACCCATTAGACATGCAGATACCCATTAGACATGCAGATACCCATTAGACATGCAGATACCCATTGGACATGCAGATACCCATTAGACATGCAGATACCTATTAGACATGCAGATACCCATAAGACATGCAGATACCCATTAGACATGCAGATACCTATTAGACATGCAGATACCCATTAGACATGCAGATACCTATTAGACATGCAGATACCTATTAGACATGCAGATACCCATTAGACATGCAGATACCTATTAGACATGCAGATACCCATTAGACATGCAGATACCCATTAGACATGCAGATACCCATTAGACATGCAGATACCCATTAGACATGCAGATACCCATTAGACATGCAGATACCCATTAGACATGCAGATACCCATTAGACATGCAGATACCCATTAGACCATTAGACATGCAGATACCTATTAGACATGCAGATACCCATTAGACATGCAGATACCCATTAGACATGCAGATACCCATTAGACATGCAGATACCCATTAGACATGCAGATACCCATTAGACATGCAGATACCCATTAGACATGCAGATACCCATTAGACATGCAGATACCCATTAGACATGCAGATACCCATTAGACATGCAGATACCCATTAGACATGCAGATACCCATTAGACATGCAGATACATGCAGATACCCATTAGACATGCAGATACCTATTAGACACATGCAGATACCCATTAGACATGCAGATACCCATTAGACATGCAGATACCTATTAGACATGCAGATACCTATTAGACATGCAGATACCCATTAGACATGCAGATACCCATTAGACATGCAGATACCCATTAGACATGCAGATACCTATTAGACATGCAGATTATTAGACATGCAGATACCCATGCAGATACCTATTAGACATGCAGATACCTATTGGACATGCAGATACCCATTAGACATGCAGATACCCATTAGACATGCAGATACCTATTAGACATGCAGATACCCATTAGACATGCAGATACCCATTAGACATGCAGATACCTATTAGACATGCAGATACCCATTAGACATGCAGATACCATGCAGATATTAGACATGCAGATACCTATTAGACATGCAGATACCCATTGGACATAGACATGCAGATACCCATTAGACATGCAGATACCCATTAGACATGCAGATACCTATTAGACATGCAGATACCCATTAGACATGCAGATACATGCAGATACCTATTAGACATGCAGATACCCATTAGACATGCAGATACCCATTAGACATGCAGATACCCATTAGACATGCAGATACCCATTAGACATGCAGATACCCATTAGACATGCAGATACCCATTAGACATGCAGATACATGGACATGCAGCAGATTAGACATGCAGATACCCATTAGACATGCAGATACCCATTAGACATGCAGATACCTATTAGACATGCAGATACCCATTAGACATGCAGATACCATTAGACATGCAGATACCTATTATGAGACATGCAGATACCATTAGACATATAACCAGACATGCAGATACCATTAGACATGCAGATACCCATTTAGACATGCAGATACCATTAGACATGCAGATACCCATTGCATGCAGCTAGACATGCAGATACCATTGCAGATACCCATTAGACATGCAGATACCCATTAGACATGCAGATACCTGCAGATTAGACATGCAGATACCCATTAGACATGCAGATACCATTGGACATGCAGATAGACATGCAGATACCCCAGATAACCATTAGACATGCAGATACCCATTAGACATGCAGATACCCATTAGACATGCAGATACCCCATGCAGATAGACATGCAGATACCCATTGGACATGCAGATAGACATGCAGATACCCATTAGACATGCAGATAACCATTAGACATGCAGATACCCATTAGACACATGCAGATACCCATTGGACATGCAGATACCCATTGGGCATGCAGATACCCATTGGACATGCAGATACCCTATTAGACATGCAGATACCCATTAGACATGCAGATACCCATTAGACATGCAGATACCCATGCATGCAACATACCCATTGGACATGCAGATACCCATTAGACATGCAGATGCAGATACCCATTAGACATGCAGATACCCATTAGACATGCAGATACCCCATTAGACATGCAGATACCCATTAGACATGCAGATACCCATTAGACATGCAGATACCCATTGGACATGCAGATACCCATTGGGCATGCAGATACCCATTTGGATACATGCAGATACCCATTGGACATGCAGATACCCATTAGACATGCAGATACCCATTGGACATGCAAATACCCATTGGACATGCAAATACCCATTGGACATGCAAATACCCATTGGACATGCAGATACCCATTAGACATGCAGATACCTATTAGACATGCAGATACCCATTGGACATGCAAATACCCATTGGACATGCAGATACCCATTGGACATGCAGATACCCATTGGACATGCAGATACCCATTAGACATGCAGATACCATTAGACATGCAGATACCCATTAGACATGCAGATACCCATTGGACATGCAGATACCCATTGGACATGCAGATACCCATTGGACATGCAGAGACCCATTGGACATGCAGATACCCATTGGACATGCAGATACCCATGCAGATACCCATTAGACATGCAGATACCCATTGGACATGCAGATACCCATTGGACATGCAGATACCCATTAGACATGCAGATACCCATTAGACATGCAGATACCTATTAGACATGCAGATACCCATTAGACATGCAGATACCCATTGGACATGCAGATACCCATTGGGCATGCAGATACCCATTGGACATGCAGATACCCATTGGACATGCAGATACCCATTGGACATGCAGATACCCATTAGACATGCAGATACCCATTAGACATGCAGATAACCATTGGACATGCAGATACCCATTAGACATGCAGATACCCATTAGACATGCAGATACCCATTAGACATGCAGATACCCATTAGACATGCAGATACCCATTAGACATGCAGATACCCATTAGACATGCAGATACCCATTAGACATGCAGATACCCATTAGACATGCAGATACCCATTAGACATGCAGATACCCATTGGACATGCAGATACCCATTGGACATGCAGATACCCATTGGACATGCAGAGACCCATTGGACATGCAGATACCCATTGGGCATGCAGATACCCATTAGACATGCAGATACCCATTGGACATGCAGATACCCATTGGACATGCAGATACCCATTAGACATGCAGATACCCATTAGACATGCAGATACCCATTAGACATGCAGATACCCATTGGACATGCAGATACCCATTGGACATGCAGATACCCATTAGACATGCAGAGACCCATTGGACATGCAGATACCCATTGGACATGCAGATACCCATTGGACATGCAGATACCCATTGACATGCAGATACCATTAGACATGCAGATACCCATTGGACATGCAGATGCCCATTAGACATGCAGATACCCATTAGACATGCAGATACCCATTAGACATGCAGATACCCATTAGACATGCAGATACCCATTGGACATGCAGATGCCCATTAGACATCTCGAAAATCAAGAACCAAAGGCATGTGTCCAGTCATTATTCAATAGTAACAAGACACACTGTGACACATGCCTTTGGTTCTTGATTTTTCGAGATGTGTTTTGTTTGCACAACACTCTGATAGATCCACTGGTTTAGCCATTACACTATCATTATGTGTTGAGTTAATTAAGCCAATTTGATCATGTCCATAGAAGTATAGTAAAAATGAATAGTTCCCTTCCTGCCCAAAATGTAATCAAAGCCAATCTGGTGGCAGCTGTGGAGTTTTTTCCAAGATGGCCGGCGTTTAGTTGTGCATTACAAATAGAGCCTTTTTATTTAGTCTATCATCTGACGCCTCTCTCACCCTCCCTCCTCTAAAGCTTTTTTTTGTCTGAGAAGGAAAGTGTCCTGTATAGACAGGCAAAGAGAGACACACTATCATATTCATAAGTGAATAAGCAGGAACCAGGGTTGGACTGTAAATGACGCTCCACAAAGGAAAGCCTGCTGTTTGCCATATGGTGGAATTGTGAAGTTATTTCTGAAGTTTATCTCTTGGGGGGTCCCCTTTCATCGGTGCCCCTGTGTAATGTCCAGACTCTTCAGCCTGCAGCTTGGCCCCCTCATTCAGCAGTGGTTAGCTATGATCTCCCTCGACACACACAAACACACACACACACACACACACACACACACACACACAATGGCAACATTCAGCTGTAGAATAAGGGTCCTCCCCTCTGCCCCACCCACCTCTGAGGCGCGACAATGAACGGGGGATTAAGAAATGCCTGGCCGACACTGAGGTTGCCATGGAGAAACCGTTTTCTCCCTTCCCTCCACCCTGCGACTGATTCTCATTTCAGGTCTCATTGGGGGACAAAGGGAATGTGTGTGTTGTTGTGTGTGTCTGTTTGTGTTTCTGTGTGTAATATAGATTATCATGTCTAATCATAAGGCCTTGATCCTGGCCTCTTATGAAGGATGGTGAATGAATGGGGTTATTTATCTCAGAGAGAACCCTTTACCTGTTGGTGTCTATAAGAAAAAATGAAAAAAACCCACACTCCCTGTAATATTCTTTTAATGTCTTAAAGTTATAATGTCTTTTAAGCAGCAGAGGTCTTAGCAAACAACCAAGAAGCCTTCTGTAGTATAAAGAGACTATGGGTATTTGTCATAGTCAGAGAGGAGAAACGATGACCATATTAGCATTATTATCCCATTGACAGTGATTACCTCAATCCATAAAGCATTGTTAGAGTGGTAGCGTGCAAGCATGACATATACTCCAGTTCGTGAAGTGTGGTAACAATACTGCTAGCATATTAGCATAGTCCTTCATTCATCCATTGTGGTAAAGCTACTAGCATGCTAGCATGACGTTAGTTTCCCAGTCAATGAGTTTCCCAGAGCAGTGGGCACGCTAGGCTAGCATCACTAACTCTAAGTCTATGAAAGAGATTGATGAATGAGCGCATTAACATGTAGCATCATGACCTCAGCCTCGGCCCATCTTGCTGTCTTGCTGGCCAGGAGGCTGGCAGGGGTCGTTTGTCCACCAAGCAATGACCTGCCAATGACAATTGGAGTATTCATTCGTGAGGGGATTGGGAGATATATACACACACACACACACACACACACACACACACACACACACACACAGGCACACACACGCAGGCACACACAGGCACACACACACACACACGCACACACACACACACAGTCTTGTTTTACTTAAACCTTAAATCTAATTCCTAACCTTAAACCTTTAACCCCTAACCTAATTCTAACCCTAACACTCATTCTAACCCTAACCCCGTAGAAATACCCCTTTTCCTTGTGGGGACCGAAAATGTTCCAGTGTTTGGTAGATCTTTGTTCATTTACGATTCTTGTGGGGAATTCTGGTCTTCACAAGTATGGTTAAACATGTCCACACACACACACACACACACACACACACACACACACACACACACACACACACACACACACACACACACACACACAGGCTAGCTCAGTCTCACTGCTGGGACAGCACAGTGTGAGTCTGTTGTATTGTTCCCCGTGCAGCAAATCTATTAAAACTGTGACTGCCGGGGAAATGGTTCAACAATATCATTCTCCAACAATATCATTCTAACTCCAGCGATTCAATTTATACGGGTGTCCATTGGTGCTAGCAGAAGAATTAAATAGTCCAACAATAGAATATCTTTGTCCATTCGTGGAGAAGGGAAATGAGTCATTTTGCATCTTTCAAATCAAATCAAATTGTATTGGTCACATACACACGGGTTAACAGATGTTATTGCGAGTGTAGCAAAATGCTTGTGCTTCTAGTTCTGACATTGCAGCAACAGCTAACATGTAATCTAACAATTCCCCAACAACTACCTAATACACACACATCTAAGTCAAGGAATTGAAAAATAATATATACATGTAAATATCCAACCCCTCAGACTACATATACCAGTAGACACGTCCCCATTGTGTTGCTATTCATGTCAGCAAACTCTGTCTATACAGTATCTGTAATGCTTTTTCACACTGCATTTTCTTCACACGGATTCAGCCATACTAGTGGAATCCTCTCCTTCTTTCTCTATTTCAGGTGCTTCTATGGATGCTCCGGACAGTGTGGCCCGTCGGTCAATGAACAGACGCCATGGATCCGGCCTTTCTTGTTGTGTCACAGCTTTTCATTGGTTATAATGTTGTGGGAATATCTAAATACAATCAACTTTTCAATGTATGTAATAGTGCACTGTGGCTGTATATTTATGTGTAATGTGCATCCAACCCTGTAGACACTGCACTAATTCTGTCATTCTATCATTCTATGTACCTGTGCCTCCCTCCTGTCTCCCTCCTGTCCTGTTCCCTCCCCTCGGCCCTTAGTAAGCACATCTGTCAGCTCTGCTCACTCTCACGCACTCACTGCGGTCCTGCTCACCTCGGTGAACATTCAACGCTGTCGGTGAGTTTGGTATGGATCACATAAAACCATCGACCGTTGACTGTGCCCCGCGGCCTGCCCTGACCACTTGAAGAATTGGTGCGGTTATGATGGACGAAGACCTGGAGGGGGGAATGTGTACAAACACACACATGCCACAGGCTGCCTTTTTCTTTGACTACAAGCATGCACACACACTCACACACACAGTCTTTTTTCTCCCCATCTCGTCCCCCAGTCCAGCCCCTCCAAAGGCCTCTCAACTCCAAAGGTCACAATCAACATTCATTGCTGTCGCTGGGTTGGACTCTGTGAAAAAGCTCACTGAACAATGAGTGCAACTGTGGCCCAGTTTTCCCTGACTAACATCGGATGGAATATCTCTGCCAGATCCTCCTGGATGTACCACGTTCTGATTTCTTCATTTATATGATCTCTTCGTTTCCTTTTTCTCTCTCTTTCCATCTCTTCTCTCTCACCCTGGCTCTGGATGTCTTCAGGGGGAGAGAAAGAGACGTAAATAGAGTCTTTGTCTGGGACTGCACCTCATCCTCATCTTCCTCTCCTCTAATTGGTGGTTGTGTGTGCAATGAGGGGAAGGAAGCCGAGTGAATGTGTAATCATCTGGAGTATCTTCTCCTTTAGTTGTTTCATCCTCTCTTTTTGTGTGTGTGTAATTATACAGTGGGCTGTGATAGCTCGGTGTGTGTGTGTGTGTGTGTGTGTGTGTGTGTAATTATACAGTTGGTTGTGTTAGCGCCTACTGAAATGGCCCTCAGTAAAGCTGCTGTCTGATGCATCCTCAGCTGGAGTTCTGTTCTGCTCCCTTCCTGTGTGTGTGTCTGTGTAGTGTATGTAGCAAGTGTGTTGTTGTATCTGTGTGTGTGTATGTGTGAGTTATGTATGTGTGAGTGTTTGTCTGTGTGTCTAGCACGTGTGTAGCACAAATGTGTTGATGTATTTATGTGTGTGCATGTGTTTGTGTATGTGTGCGATAGATGAAGGGGTGTGTGCAAAAATATTCTGTTATAATGAATTCAGCTCACACACAACCCAAGACTGAGTTTTTCAGCAAGTTCCAAATGCAGAAATATGATCATTGCCATCTCTGTGACTTTGAATATGCTTTCATTCCCTGCCTCATTATCTGTGTTTGGGCAGCGGTAGAGAGGGAGTGTGAGTGAGTGAGTGAGTGTGTGTGTGTGAGTGTGAGTGTGTGTGTGTGTGTGTGTGTGTGTGTGTGTGTGTGTGTGTGTGTGTGTGTGTGTGTGTGTGTGTGTGTGTGTGTGTGTGTGTGTGTGTGTGTGTGTGTGTGTGTGTGTGTGTGTGTGTGTGTGTGTGTGTGTGTGTGTGTGAGAGAGAGACACGATCTTGCTGTCTGCGTGAGGTTAGCGCGTTAGGCCTATAACCGAAAAGTCGCTGCTTCAAATACCCGAGCCAACAAGTTGAAAATCTGTCAATGTGCCCTTCAGCAAGGCACTTAACCCTAATTTGCTCCAGGGGTTGCCGTGCTACTATGACAACACATTTCACTGCATCTATCCAGAGTATGTGACAATAAAACATCTTATATTTGTATTTAGTTTTACACCCATATCGACTCACCACACACACACGCACCCTCACGCACCCACACACACAAATACAGTATAGGTTCATAAGATAGGATCTAAGAGCCAAACGTATGATGACCACACATTGGAATATTTACATTTTACATTTGACGTTTGGTTGTATTTGTATTTAGTATTTTATAATAACTGCTTAATAAAATGTTGAGATCCAAACATCTGTGCCTCATTCTCATTCCTTTATTCCAGCACATGTAGTGTTTCTAGAAGGACGGATAGATGCGTACTTGACATGAGTAAGACATCCATCCAATACCTCTATAAACTTCCACATCCATCCAATACCTCTACAAACTTCCACATCCATCCAGTACCTCTATAAACTTCCACATCCATCCAATACCTCTATAAACTTCCACATCCATCCAATACCTCTATAAACTTCACATCCATCCAATACCTCTATAAACTTCCTTCATCCATCCAATCCAATCCACATCCATCTACTCTATCAAACTTCCACATCCATCCAATACCTCTATAAATTACATCCATCAATGCCTCTATAAATCCATCCAAGTAATTTCTACCTCAATACCTCTATAAAAACATCCATCCACATCCATCCGGTGCCTCTACCTCTAAACTTCCACATCCATCAATACCTCTATAAACTCCACATCCATACCCAACTTACCTCTATAAACTTCTCCACATCCATCCAGTGCCTCTATAAACTTCACATCATCCATCCAATACCTCTATAAACTTCCACATCCATCCAATACCTCTATAAAACATCCATCCAGTACCTCTATAAACTTCCATTCAATACCTCTATAAACTTCCACATCCATCCAATACCTCTATCGGCTCCATTCATCATACCTGTATATCCAATACCTCTATAAACTTCCCACATCCATCCAATACCTCTATAAACTTCCACATCAATCAATACCTCTATAAACTTCCACAATCCATCCACATCCATCCAATACCTGTATATACTTCTATATCCATCCAATACCTCTATAAACTTCCACATCCATCCAGTACCTCTATAAACTTCTATATCCATCCAATTCTATAAATCCCACATCCATCCAATACCTCCTCTATCAAACACTATAAACCTATAAACATCCATCCAATACCTATATATACTTATATCTATCCAATACTTCCATATCCATCCAATCACATCCACCCCTTTATAAACTGTCCACATCCATCCTTCTATAAATCCACCATCCAATACCTCTATAAATTTCATCACATCCATCCAATACCTCTATAAACTTCCACATCCATCCAATACCTATATACTTCTATATCCATCCAATACCTCTATAAACATCACATCATCAATCACCTCTATAAATCATCCAATCCACATCCATCCAATACCTCTATAAACTTCTATATCAATACCTCTATATCCATCCCAATACCTCTATAAACTTCCACATCCATCCAATACCTCTATAAACTTCCACATCCATCCAATACCTCTATAAATACCTCCACATCCATCCAATACTCTATATAACTTCCATCCATCAATACCCACTTCTATATCCTCAATATAAACTTCACACATCCATCCAATACCTATCTCCATATACAATTTCATCCATCCAATACCTCTATAAACATTCAATCTATAAACTTCACTATAAATCCATCCAATACCTCTATAAAAACAATACCTCTATAAATCCATCCAATACCTCTATAAACATCCAATACATCCATCCAAACCTCTATCAACTCCATTCCATCCAGTACCTCATCCATATCCAATACCTCATAAACTTCCACATCAATCCAGTACCTCTATAAAATATCCATCCACCTCTATAAACTTCCATCCAATACCTCTATAAACTTCCACATCCATCCAATACCTCTATAAACAATCCTATAACATCCATCCAATACCTCTATAAACATCTATACATCCAATACCTCTATCCATCCAATACCTCTATAAACATCCACATCCATCCATCCATACCTCTATAAACTTCCACTATCCATCCAATACCTCTATAAACTTCCACATCCATCCAATACCTCTATACTACATCCATCCAATACCTCTATATATACTTCCACATCCATCCAATACCTCTATAAACTTCACATCCATCCAATACCTGTATATACTTCTATCCAATCCATCCAATACCTCTATAAACATCCACATCCATCCAATACCTCTATAAACTTCCACATCCATCCAATACCTCTATAAACTTCCACATCCATCCAGTACCTCTATTTAAACTTCCACATCCATCCAATACTCTATAAACCATCCACATCCATCCAATACCATAAACTCTATAAACTTCCACATCCATCCAATACCTCTATAAACTTCCATCCATCCATCCATGTACCTCTACAAACTTCCACATCATGTTTAATATCCAATACCTCTATATACACATTTCAAACTCATCCATCCAATACATCTGATAAATCTATAAACTTACCACCACCAAAACCCCAAGACAAACACACCAAATCCATCCAACCTGGCCTACCAAATACTATAAACTTTTCAATATATCCATCCAATACCTCTATAAACTTCCACATCCATCCAATACCTCTATAAACTTCCACATCCATCCAATACCTCTACAAACTTCACATCCAATCCAATACATCAATACCTATATAAATAAATTTCTATAAACATCCATCCAATACCTCTATAAACTTCCACATCCATCCAATACCTCTATAAACTTCCACATCCATCCAATACCTCTATAAACTTCCACATCCATCCAATACCTCTATATAAACTTGCTATAAACATCCATCCAATACCTCTATAAATAAACTTCTCACATCCATCCAATACCTCTATAAACTTCCACATCCATCCATCCATACCTCTATCAAACTTCCATATCCATCCATCAGTACCTCTATATATATTTCTATATATTTCATCATCCATCCAATACCTCTATAAACCTCTATAAACATTCCAATGCCTCTATCTTCTATATCCAATACCTCTATATAAACTGCCTCCACATCCATCCAATACCTCTATAAACCTCCACATCCATCCAGTACTCTATAAACTATCCAATACATCTTTACATCCAATACCTCTATATATTTCATCATCCATCCAATACCTCTATAAACCTCCTATAAACTTCCACATCCATCCAATACCTCTATAAACTTCTATATCCATCCAATGCCTCTATAAACTTATCCTCCAATACCTCTATAAGCCCCCATCCGTCCAATGCCTCACATCCATCCATCCAATCACCTCCAATACCTCTAATATTTCATCATCCACAATCCATCCAATCCAAATCCATCCTACCTATAAACTTCCACATCCATCCAATACCTCTATAAAATCACATTCCAAAACCTCTATCACTCCACATCCACCCAATACCTCTATAAACATTCAGTACCTCTATAAATCATCAATCCAATACCTCTATAAACTTCACATCCATCCAATACCTATATATACTTCTATACTCAATACCTCACATCCATCCAATACCTCTATAAACTTCCACATCCATCCAATACCTCATAAACTTCCACATCCATCCAATACTTCTATATCCATAAACCTCTATAAACATCTACATCCATCCAATACCTCTATAAACTTCCACATCCATCCAATACCGCTATAAACTTCACATTCATCCAATAACTCTATAAACTTCCACATCCATCCAAATACCTCTATAAACTTCCACATGCAATGCCTCTATAAACTTCAATCCAAAACTCTATAAAGTTCCACATCCATCCAATACCTCTATATATTTCATCATCCATCAATACATCTATAAACCTCTATAAACCTCCCATCCATCCAGTACCTCCTATAAACTTCTATATAAACTATCACATCCATCCAATACCTCTATAAATCCACATACCTCTATAAACCTCCACATCCATCCAATACCTCTATAAACTACTATATCTATCCACCTCATAAACTTCATCCAATACCTCTATATATTTCATCTATCTAAACATAAACATCTATAAACACATCCATCCAATATCTATAAACTTCTATATCTATCCAATACCTCTATAATACCCACATCCATCCAATACCTCTATATATTTCATCATACATCCAATACCTCTATAAACATCTATAAACTTCCAAATCCATCCAATACCTATATAAATGTAACGGTTTTTCATATAGTGGTGATGAAGGAGAGTCGGACCAAACAGCAGCGTGTCGATTGCGATCCATGTTTAATATAACAAAAGAAACACGAACTTACAAAAACAATAAAAACGAAACCGAAACAGCCTATCTGGTGCAAACTAACAGAGTACACATAGGCCCCAAGACAAACACACCACAATTACAAAAACCCCATGCCACACCCTGGCCTGACCAAATACATAAAGATAAACACAAAATACTTTGACCAGGGCGTGACAATAAACTTCCACATCCATCCAATACCTCTATAAACATCCACATCCATCCAGTACCTCTATAAACTTCCACATCCATCCAATACCTCTATAAACTTCACATCCATCCAATACCTCTATAAACTTACATCAGTCAAGACCTCTATAGGCTTCAGCGTCCATCCAATGCCTCTATAAACTTCAACGTCCATCCAATGCCTCTATAAACTTCACATCCATCAATACCTCTATAAACTTCCACATCCATCCAATGCCTCTATAAACTCCCAC
>NC_056456.1:4662089-4672089 GCF_018296145.1 Oncorhynchus tshawytscha
CTTATCTGGATCTATGTCATGAATAACATTTAGGATAGAATCACAAGAATTACATTTTGAATAGAATCACAAGAATTACTGAATTACTGTAGATGAATTATAAATGTATATATTTAAAAATCTTCCCATAAAGACTATTCTGTCATTTTAGTGCCGTTTTCATTTGCTGCTTAACCATTACATGATCACATGATTAAAGATACCCCCCCTAAACCCACATGCCCCTGTGTGTGTGCACAGTTCATAGGAAGGATATGAAACACACACTTCCTCCTCATTGGGCTTTCTACCCCAAATCATTTAAACATACAGTATGAAAGAGAATGAAGCGCCGTCACCCAAAAGAGATAGTAGAACAACAGGAAGCTCTTTGGAGAAAACTGTACTGTACTCTACATCCAGTATTGAAGCAGTCAGAGGCAAATGAGCTGACCTGACAGTTTTTTCCTTTGTATATTCACACCATCCCTCTGAGTGAAACAGGGCTTCACATTACATTTAAACAGTTGTGAAGAAAGATGTACTATTTCCGGTATCCAGGGATGCTGTAACCATAGTATAACAATTAATCATAGAATGAATCCATCAGTGTTTTTTAATTCACAACTCTCTATCTGAGGCCTAACATGGCTTGAAGTAGTTGCTATTTTTAGAGGGGGTTAAGGGTCGAGGTACAATTATGAGTTAAGGAAATGGGATGAACCTCTGCACTGCGCCTGGGGCTTCAGCCTCTATGTCAGTATAGATGACTGTGTCACCTCTGATCTCTTGTGTACCCAATGGGCTGAGGTAACTCTCAAGTGTACCCCTACAGCTAGCCAGGTGTCCCTCCTGTGTCATCGCTCCGGTTCCCAGGAGCTGGTTGGTCACATCGGTGGCATTTCACCTTTGACCTTTGGTCCCTCTGACCCTTTATTGTAAAGCTGCCAGGGTCAGTATGCAAATGGAATATCTCAGATAACTGAACAATTGTGTGTGTGTGTGTGTGCTCGCCCATGCGTGTATGTGAGAGCCTCCTAAATTGATTTCACAAATTACCTGTATAACAGGTAAGACCTGGCTATTCCCAGGGCCAAGTGACCCATGATCAGGTGGTTAGAGGTACCCCCCAACCCAATTATCCCACACACCTCTTCACCTCTCAATTCACCGACTCCTCACCCCTCTCACCTGGCAGAACCCGAGCGGCTTAGCTATGTCTGAAAACATCTGCTCTCTAAAACTGACTCTAGAACTGTTGCGGTGTGTGAGCGTCGCCTTTCATTCCCTTGACACCTTACAGTATCACACTGAATGAACTGAGAAACACCACAGAAGTCTGCGTAGCATCAAAACAGATAGCAGAGATACAGTAAAGGCAAAATGGTGGAGCAATGGAGAGTTATTCTTACGACAACCTGGAGCCACCAATGTTCAGCATTTAAAATAAATGGACAAAGAGCTGCTAGTCAGTTAGGTCATGAAGACTCAAGGCAAGCCTCATTTCCATTATCATCCCTGCAGGATACTCATTCTGTAAGACTACCATTTATTGAGATACTCTCCTCATGCTGCCTTGAAAGTTATCAGACAATAGACTAATAGGCTAAATATAGGCCCTGTTAGTCAGTACCTACTATCAGAGTCTAGTACTGGAATCAGAGTCTATGTAATACTGTCACCATTGGAGAAAATTCCATTTGGAAAGTTTTGAATCTCTCCCATTGTTCCAAAAAGAAACAGGGGGTTTCGCATGGAAGCAGGAATGCCAGGAAATGACAGGCATTCTTTGTGGATGATTCAAAACTAAACTTGGGTTGGAGTATAGGGGGGAACCAGAAGACCCAATCGGTTCTGTCTCTGCTGTGAGATGAAGTCAAGAACCCTTTTAGTGACGTTTAGTTTTAGGTCACTTGCCCTAATTCCATACTCAATGCTTTCCCTGCACACTTATACCAAGTATACACATGGGCATCTTGAATAGTCATTCTGGTGCAGATAGAAAGCCTCTGCCTGTAAATTAAGTGACCCTGCAGGTATGTTGCTCAGGGTCCTGTGTGGCTCAGTTGGTAGAGCATGGCGCTTGCAATGCCAGGGTTGTGGGTTTGATTCCCATGGGGGACCAGTATGAACATGTATGCACTCACTGCTGTATGTTGCTTTGGACAAGAGCACCTTTTTTAAAGTAAAAATGTTTACAGATGTTGACATTTTAATAGTAGGCCTTCTATGTTTCTGTTAAGCAGCGAGGTTTAGTATCAACATAGTTTCTATTTGTTTAATTCCCGTGGTAGAACAACCTTGTAGGCCCCCATTTGTCCTGGTTTGCCTCTCATTTCCCTTGCCTTACTGCATAGCTCTCTGTATGTTACTTAATGAGGTGTTACAGTACAGTATCGTAGCCAAGACAGAGCTGGCTGTAACTTATACACTGTAAAGCTTTACATTCAGTTGGTGGTTGAGGGAGGAGTTTCAACCCGCCTAGTTTCACAAACCCCTTTGCTATTGCTGAGGTGGCAGGAAAGTGCAGAAACGAAAGAAGAAAAATAACGTTTGACTCCCCTCTTTCACGCTCAATGTCCTCAATGACACTCATAACTAGAGAGAGAGAATGTGTGTGTGGGTGTGTCTGAGAGAGAGCGCAAAGAGAGATTACTTGAGCAAGAGCGGTGCATTTTCACTGTAAGAAAAGGTACATTTGCCCATTCATAAGTGACACAAAATGCATCTATTTACACGAAGGAAGGCCCTTCAGAATACACCAGGCCATAGTCTTAAATCTGGACCTCCTCTATCATTCGTTGTCATTCTATTCATACTACATTGTCCCATGGTCTACATGTACTAGTGCTTCTCTCACCCAGCACCCCCCCCACCCTTCCTCATCTTCTTCCTCCTACCCTTTTGGATTTAATAACAGCTTTTATTTCACAACCTCTTCCCTCTCCAGCTGTTCTCGGTTCCTACACACACGCACACACAAAGACACACACCCGTCCCTCGTTCCCGTTCCTCTACTCCTCCTCCTCCTCTTGTTATTTAGTCCCACTGTGCAGGTAGTGGTAGTAGTTCCCGGTTCTTTGACCAGCGTAACGCGGCGGCCCACAGTTCCGTCCATCTCCCGCCAGACAAAGGGGGGGCCTTGAGGAGGGGGATGAAAGGAAACAGGGACCTTGTGTGTGTGTGTGTGTGTGTGTGTGTGTGTGTGTGTGTGTGTGTGTGTGTGTGTGAGAGAGAGAGAGAGAGAGAGGTGTACGTAGCATTTAACTAGCACTTAAGATTCTTCCCAAAGAGCATTTGTTTTTGTTATCTTGTGGTTGCAACTGTAAGGAGTGAGTCCAAAATGAAGAGGGTTTTATCACCTGTTTTCTTGGATGGGAAAATAACAACATGTAAGCAATGTTTGGTTGCACATAACGAAACAACAAATGGTGAGTGGTGTAAAGTACTGAAGTAAAAATACTTAAAAGCACAACTTTGGGGGGCATCTGTACTTTACTTTACTTGTTGACAACTTTTAGTTCACTACATTCCTAACGAAAATAATGTCATTTTTACTCCATACATTTCCCTGACACCCAAAAGTACTCGTTACATTTTGAATGCTTAGCAGGACAGGAAAAGTGTCCAAATCACACACTTCTCAAGAGAACATCCCTGGTCATCCCTACTGCATCTGATCTGGAGGACTCACTATGCTTCATTTGGAGTGTGCCCTGGCTATCCGTAAATAAAATTTTAAAACGTACCATCTTGTTTGCTTAATATACGCAATTTTAAATTATTTATACTTCTACTTTTTAAAAAAATTACATTTACAAAATAATTGAAGCCTACATCTCTATTTACATGTAACACAGACACGTAGTCAGCAAAAAAAGGTTTGGAGCCATATAGAGTGCAGTATCGGATGTAACACAAAAAAACATGTTGTCCCAGTCTTACCAGCCAGACATAGACTTTACTATAATTGTTCCTGCACAGTAGCAGCAGCACACAGTGCAGTGGCAGTTTCTGTAGCCTGGGGGAGGTAAAACCACAGGAGTCTTTTATGGTCATAGACAACCTACAGTCCTGAGACAACCGGTTCCTTGAGACCTCTCTTCTGGCCCTCTTTTATGACATCATAAACCCTTCCATTTCCTCTGGCCAGCCCTATGTGGATATAACCGACATACCTGCACAGTAATTGTCTGTCTGGGTCTCTTCTCTGTCTGTCTCACCACCACCAGATTGTTTGTGGCCCCCCTCTGGAGCCAGACACTACAGATGTCGGAACCTACTAACTTAGAGATCTTTCAGATCTGGGTTTTACAGTGCTACAGTGATGCAAATCTGAATTGACACTCTATTCCCTGTATTATGTACTACTTTTAACCTGAGCCAAGAGACTGATACCTAGGCTAGTGGTTTGGGTGTAGAAAGGAACGAGGCAGGCTGCCTATAATATACAGTTGAAGTCGGAAGTTTACAAGTTCACATCAGTTTATCACAATTCCTGACATGTAATAAAAAATAAAAATTCCCTGTCTTAGGTAAGTTAGGATCATCACTTTATTTTAAGAATGTCATGACATCATTTTCTGGAATTTTCCAAACTGTTTAAAGGCACAGTCAACTTAGTGTATGTAAACTTCTGACCCACTGGAATTGTGATACAGTGAATTATAAATTAAATAATCTGTCTGTAAACAATTGTTGGAAACATGTATTGTGTCATGAACGAAGTAGATGTCCTAACTGACTTGTCAAAACTATAGTTTGTTAACAAGAAAGTTGTGGTGGTTGAAAAACTGGTTTTAATGACTCCAAGCTAAGTGTATGTAAACTTCCGACATCAACTGTATATACAGTACCAGTCAAAAGTTTGGACAGACCTACTCATTCAATGCTTTTAAAAAAAAAAAAACTATTTTCTACATTGTATAATAATGAAGACATCAAAACTGTGAAATAACACATATGGAATCATGTAGTAACCAAAACAACTGTTAAACAAATCAAAATATTTTAGATTTGAGATTCTTCAAAGTAGCCACCCTTTGCCTTGATGACAGCTTTGCACACCCTTGGCATTCTCTCAACTAGCTTTATGAGGTAGTCACCTGGAATGCATTTCAATTAACAGGTGTGCCTTGTTAAAAGTTAATTTGTGGAATTTCTTTCCTTCTTAATGCGTTTGAGCCAATCAGTTGTGTTGTGACAAGGTAGGGGTGGTATACAGAAGATAGCCCTATTTGGTAAGACCAAGACCAAGAACAGCTCAAATAAGCAAAGAGAAACGACAGTCCATCATTACTTTAAGACATGAAGGTCAGTCAAGCCGGAAAATTTCAAGAACTTTGAACATTTCTTCAAGTGCAATTGCAAAAACCATCAAGTGCTATGATGAAACTGGTCTCATGAGGACCACCACAGGAAAGGAAGACCCTTTGCTGTAGAGGATAAGTTCATTAGAGTTACCAGCCTCAGAAATTGCAGCCCAAATAAATGCTTCACAGAGTTCAAGTAACAGACACATCTCGACATCAACTGTTCAGAGGAGACTGTGTGAATCAGGCCTTCATGTTCGATTTGCTGCAAAGAAACCACTACTAAAGGACACCAATAATAAGAAGAGACTTGCTTGGGCCAAGAAACACGAACATTAGACCAGTGGAAAATCTGTCCAAAGTCCAAATTTGAGATTTTTGGTTCCATCCCACGTGTCTTTGTGAGACGCAAAGTAGGTGATCCGATGATCTCCGCATGTGTGGTTCCCACTGTGAAGGATGGAGGAGGAGCTGTGGTGGTGTGGGGGTGCTTTGCTGGTGAGACTGTCTGTGATTTATTTAGAATTCAAGGCACACTTAACCAGCATGACAACCACAGCATTCAGCAGCAATATGCCATCCCATCTAGTTTGCACTTCTTGGGACTATCATTTGTTTTTCAACAGGACAATGACCCAAAACACACCTCCAGGCTGTGTAAGGGCTATTTGACCAAGAAGGAGAGTGATCGAGTGCTGAATCAGATGACCTGGCCTCCACAATCACCCAACCTCACAATTGAGATGGGTTGGGATGAGTTGGACCGAAGAGTGAAGGAAAAGCAGCCAAGTGCTCAGCATATGTGAGTACTCCTTCAAGACTGTTGGAAAAGCATTCCAGGTGAAGCTGGTTGAGAGAATGCCAAGAGTGTGCCAAGCTGTCATCAAGGCAAAGGGTGGCTACTTTGAAAAGTATTAAATAGATTTTGATTTGTTTAACACGTTTTTGGTCATTACATGATTCCATATGTGTTATTTCATAGTTTTGATGTCTTCATTATTATTCTACAATGTAGAAAATAGTCCAAATGAAGATAAACCCTTGAATGAGTGTACACACTTTTGACTGGTATTGTATATATAGAGCCTGGGTCCCAAATCCCAAATTTCTCTGGCTTACACACAGTCAATGAAGAGACTGAACCGGCCACGTTGTTAGACTTGGTGATGTCTTTTGTTTGACAAAGCCTGTGGTTGCGGAGGACAATAAGGAGGATTTACAGAGAGAGGCCTCAGGAGAGAGGACGTTGACACAGATGGTGCTTTGGGGCTCTTCAAAGAGGGACTACGAACGAAGTAACTTGACTAGATAGGATACTTTGTGGTTGTCTGACACTACTACCCCATTGTTCTCTGATATAACAGGCAGACACATGGACTAGTTCTCCTTTTCTGTTCCTTTTGATATATGCCAGCCGTTGCGGCTCAAGTATTAACAGTTTTACAAATTTTACTGCTTGGATGAGACGAATGAGCAAATCTGCTTTTCACGGCTTTGATTTGACGAATGGAGCCTAAAATATCTTTCTCACCTCATGGTGATAGTGAGATGTGATTGCATATTCAAACAGGAGTTAGGATAAATCTGTCTTCAGGTAGTTTAATCCTGCTGGGCTCAGAGAGAGAGAAAGGGAAAAGGAGAGAGAGAAAGAGGATGATGTGATCCTACTCAGCAGATGCAGCAACACCAGGAAATAGCAGTATCAGTAACAAGTAGTAACAACATTACCCTCAAAATGATTGTTTCTGTCAGATGTTTAAAGTAGTTGTAGTGAAGTGGAAACATTAGCTATACTATAGGTTCAGTGGTTTTTCTTGTGGCAAGAATAACTGGCACTTGTCATTCTGTATGATAAAAACTCCCTGACTGAATGTAGATTGAACTGAAACAGGGTCCTGGTCTTGTGTGTTGTATGCCACAGGCAATAACTTTACCACATGTTTACAAAGGCCAGACCCTCTTTAGGTAGTTAACCATCACAATGAACCATTCTCTCCAATCCCATCTGATTATGGCCCTGTACTGTGATGACTGCAGTACATGTAGTCACTCTGAGTAGGCCTAGAAGTGGATAAGAAAGCATTAGGAAGGCTACTGTTCAGTATATAATGTTCACTGTTTAAGGGGCTGTAACAAGGTACTCCACAGCAGCAAAGCATTTTTCTGACTCGTGTGAGGGTACTAAAAGGGTAGCCAATGCAGTGTATTTCTTTTTTTAATCTATTTTAGGGGACAAATATAGTTTTGGGTAATGGGACATATTTTGGAGGCCATTACTACAGAAGTCTTTTTAAAATCTATTTTAGGGGACAAATATAGTTTGGGGTAATGGGACATATTTTAGAGGCCATTACTATAGAAGTATTTTTTTTAAAGACCACATCCAAAACGCAGCAAATGTTTCTATAATTCTTTTTAGGTTGGGATGTGTGGTTGTGTGTACTATGTATATGTCAGAAGTCTGTTCTGTGTGAGGCCCTTCCAGGCAAACTGTAGGTCGGTGAGTCTGTAAGTCATTATGAATAGATGCATACAGTGTATGGGACATACTGTAGCTAGCTACATTAAAGCTTCGCCCATGGCAGACCACCCTAGAGACAGACCAGTGGCACTTCCTGTTATGTTTTCATTGGCTGGCCCTCAGGGAAATGTTTTTATGACTTCCTGCTTGAATATACTGTAACATTGTTGGAGAAGATGTTCATCGCTTAAATATGAAACAACGGGGTGATTTTATCCCATTTCATCAGAAATATATGAATTCATATCTTTCTGTGTTTCACATTAGGTTTCTACAAGAATCCATGAACAACATTTAAACTCAGGTAATTCTTCCCAGGATAGACACATATGGCTGGTTTCCTGGATACAGATGAAGAATAGTCTTGGAATATAAAGCACTTTGGATGGAAATTCTACATTTATTCTGTTTTTTAGTCCAGGACTTAATCTGTGTCTGTGAAACAGCCCCATAAAATATAACAGCTTGGACATGCAGATACCCATTAGACATGCAGATACCCATTAGACATGCAGATACCTATTAGACATGCAGATACCTATTAGACATGCAGATACCTATTAGACATGCAGATACCTATTAGACATGCAGATACCCATTGGACATGCAGATACCCATTAGACATGCAGATACCCATTAGACATGCAGATACCCATTAGACATGCAGATACCCATTAGACATGCAGATACCCATTAGACATGCAGATACCCATTAGACATGCAGATAACCATTAGACATGCAGATACCCATTAGACATGCAGATACCCATTAGACATGCAGATACCCATTAGACATGCAGATACCCATTGGACATGCAGATACCCATTAGACATGCAGATACCCATTAGACATGCAGATACCCATTAGACATGCAGATACCCATTGGACATGCAGATACCCATTAGACATGCAGATACCTATTAGACATGCAGATACCCATAAGACATGCAGATACCCATTGGACATGCAGATACCTATTAGACATGCAGATAACCATTAGACATGCAGATACCTATTAGACATGCAGATACCTATTAGACATGCAGATACCCATTAGACATGCAGATACCTATTAGACATGCAGATAACCATTAGACATGCAGATACCCATTAGACATGCAGATACCCATTAGACATGCAGATACCCATTAGACATGCAGATACCCATTGGACATGCAGATACCCATTAGACATGCAGATACCCATTAGACATGCAGATACCCATTAGACATGCAGACATGCAGATACCTATTAGACATGCAGATACCCATTAGACATGCAGATACCCATTAGACATGCAGATACCCATTAGACATGCAGATACCTATTAGACATGCAGATACCCATTAGACATGCAGATACCCATTAGACATGCAGATACCATTAGACATGCAGATACCCATTGGACATGCAGATACCCATTAGACATGCAGATACCCATTAGACATGCAGATACCCATTAGACATGCAGATACCCATTAGACATGCAGATACCTATTAGACATGCAGATACCCATTAGACATGCAGATACCTATTAGACATGCAGATACCTATTAGACATGCAGATACCCATTAGACATGCAGATACCCATTAGACATGCAGATACCTATTAGACATGCAGATACCTATTAGACATGCAGATACCTATTAGACATGCAGATACCTATTAGACATGCAGATACCTATTAGACATGCAGATACCTATTAGACATGCAGATACCCATTAGACATGCAGATACCCATTAGACATGCAGATACCTATTAGACATGCAGATACCTATTAGACATGCAGATACCCATTAGACATGCAGATACCTATTAGACATGCAGATACCCATTAGACATGCAGATACCTATTAGACATGCAGATACCTATTAGACATGCAGATACCTATTAGACATGCAGATACCTATTAGACATGCAGATACCTATTAGACATGCAGATACCTATTAGACATGCAGATACCCATTAGACATGCAGATACCTATTAGACATGCAGATACCTATTAGACATGCAGATACCCATTAGACATGCAGATACCCATTAGACATGCAGATACCTATTAGACATGCAGATACCCATTAGACATGCAGATACCTATTAGACATGCAGATACCCATTGGACATGCAGATACCCATTAGACATGCAGATACCCATTAGACATGCAGATACCCATTAGAC
>NC_056456.1:5052089-5164589 GCF_018296145.1 Oncorhynchus tshawytscha
CTCTCTGCCCCATGGCAAAATGAGTAGAATTGCATGAAATGAGTCTTGAATGTGGGCTATGGTTATGGGTACGCAGTCCCACGAGCCACTGCGGCCCATCGTGATGAGTTCTGTTTTTTGGTGGCCCCCACCCCCATCAAAGTTGCCCATCCCTGATTTAGGGTATGGAGGGATCTATTATCTCCCTCTCTCACACACACATTCATTATCCCCAGGCAGCCCACTTGACCTTGGGCTATACGAGTGCCCCTGATCACCTAGCGATGCCTGTTGCCTTGGCAACCCTCAGGCCAGATGAGCTGAGTGCAGACAGTGGCTCTGAGTAGCAACAGGAGGGGATTGTGTGTGTGTGTGCTTGTCTGTGTGTAGTTGCATGTGTGTGTGGTTGTGCGTGCGCTCCTACTGTTGTTTACAAATATCTTCTCTGATCTGTATGAAACGCACACAGCACGCTAGGGACCCATCCTGGACGAGCTCCCGTAGTAATATCAGAACGTGTTGGAATAGGAGCTTCTGTACTTGTCAGAACATGATATAACATAGCTAATATACTCATACATCTATAGTTACCATCCCACAGGCTATGTCAAAATGACATATGCGTGTTATGACTGCTTATAGCATATATCATGCGATAACAACATAACGGGGGCTGGACTCCAAGATAGAAACTTTGTTGCCTCAAAACGATATACAATAATACACAATTATATTTTATTGACTACACAAATTATTGTAGTTTATACAGTATAGTTCAGGTGTTCAGGTGAAGTAATGTACATCCCATTAGTGGTAGAATCTCCATCAGAATGGTGAATATTTGATGAAGGTCTGTACCCTCATATGAAGTGTGTGTGTGTGTGTGTGTGTGTGTGTGTGTGTGTGTGTGTGTGTGTGTGTGTGTGTGTGTGTGTGTGTGTGTGTGTGTGTGTGTGTGTGTGTGTGTGTGTGTGTGTGTGTGTGTGTGTGTCCGATTATTGTGTGTGTGTGTATACGAACATGTTACGTAATACATTGGGCGAGAGAGGATATATCCTGTTCTTTCTCTGAGTGGTTCCTACTGTGAGTCCAGATCTCTATGGTCCATTACCTGGAAGGCAGAGCTCCTACTGTGATGATGGGAGACTCGCCATTCACACAGAAAACACATGCACACAGGCAGAGGAACACAGAGGCAGAGGAACATACTGTAGAGAGAACAACACAGAGGCAGAGGAACATACTGTAGAGACAACAACACAGAGGCAGAGGAACATACTGTAGAGACAACAACACAGAGGCAGAGGAACATACTGTAGAGAGAACAACACAGAGGCAGAGGAACATACTGTAGAGACAACAACACAGAGGCAGAGGAACATACTGTAGAGAGAACAACACAGAGGCAGAGGAACATACTGTAGAGACAACAACACAGAGGCAGAGGAACATACTGTAGAGAGAACAACACAGAGGCAGAGGAACATACTGTAGAGAGAACAACACAGAGGCAGAGGAACATACTGTAGAGACAACAACACAGAGGCAGAGGAACATACTGTAGAGACAACAACACAGAGGCAGAGGAACATACTGTAGAGAGAACAACACAGAGGCAGAGGAACATACTGTAGAGACAACAACACAGAGGCAGAGGAACATACTGTAGAGAGAACAACACAGAGGCAGAGGAACATACTGTAGAGAGAACAACACAGAGGCAGAGGAACATACTGTAGAGAGAACAACACAGAGGCAGAGGAACATACTGTAGAGAGAACAACACAGAGGCAGAGGAACATACTGTAGAGAGAACAACACAGAGGCAGAGGAACATACTGTAGAGAGAACAACACAGAGGCAGAGGAAGCTCACATACCAAATGTTTTACTATCATTGTGGGGACATAACATTTATTTCCATTCAAATTCATATTTTCCCTAACCCCTAACCCTAACTCTAACCTTAACCTTAACCCTTAACCCCCAAACCTAACCTTAACCCTTAACCCCTAACCTAATCGTAACCCTAAGCCTAACCCCTAACCCTAACTTTAACCTTAACCCCCAAACCTAACCTTAACCTTAACACCTAACCTAATTGTAACCCTAAGCCTAACCCCTAACCCTAACCCTAACTCTAACCTTAACCCTTAACCCCCAAACCTAACCTTAACCTTAACCCCTAACCTAATTGTAACCCTAAGCCTAACCCCTAACCCTAAAGCTAATCTTAACCCCTAACCTAATTGTAACCCTAACCATAATTATAACCCTAACCTAATTGTAACCCTAACCTAATTGTAACCCTAACGTAATTGTAACCCTAACCTAACCTTAACCGTAACCCCTAATCTAATTGTAACCCTAACCTAATTGTAACCCTAACCTAACCTTAACCTTAACCCCTAACCCTAATTTTAACCCTAACCTAATTGTAACCCTAACCTAACCTTAACCTTAACCCCTAACCTAATTGTAACCCTAACCTAATTGTAACCCTAACCTAATTGTAACCCTAACCTAATTGTAACCCTAAGCCTAATTGTAACCCTAAGCCTAATTGTAACCCTAACCTAATTGTAACCCTAACCTAATTGTAACCCTAACCTAATTATAACCCTAACCTAATTGTAACCCTAACCTAATTGTAACCCTAACCCTAACCCCCAACCCTAAACCTAACCCTAATTGTAACCCTAACCCTAATTGTAACCCTAAGCCTAATTGTAACCCTAACCCTAACCCTAATTGTAACCCTAAGCCTAATTGTAACCCTAACCCTAATTTTAACCCTAACCCTAATTGTAACCCTAACCTAATTGTAACCCTAACCAAATTGTAACCCTAACCAAATTGTAACCCTAACCTAATTGTAACCCTAACCCCCAACCCTAATTGTAACCCTAACCTAATTGTAACCCTAACCTAATTGTAACCCTAACCTAATTATAACCCTAACCTAATTGTAACCCTAACCTAATTGTAACCCTAACCCTAACCCCCAACCCTAAACCTAACCCTAATTGTAACCCTAACCCTAATTGTAACCCTAACCTAATTGTAACCCTAACCCTAATTGTAACCCTAACCTAATTGTAACCCTAACCTAATTATAACCCTAAGCCTAACCCTTCAAAACGTATTTGTCCTCATGGGACGCGCGAAATGTCCCCATGAAGGAGAATTTCTACTATTCTCGTGGGGACTTGTGGGGTTTTCCAGGACTCACGAGGATAGTAATATATATATATATATACATACACACACACACACACACACACACACACACACACACACACACACACACACACACACACACACACACACACACACACACACACACACACACACACACACACACACACACACACACACATAACATAGCCATTTCACCCATGATACAAGTCAGTTTTGGACGTCCATCCATGTCTGAGGAAATCAGCAGATGACATAGAAACCGGCCACTAGGGGCAACAGTGAGCACTGTTTCCTTCAAGTAGGCTTCTGCTAGGCTTTTGTGGACAGGGATGGCAGATGTGCGTAAGCATATGTCTGGTGCCAAAACAACTTTCTATCGCTAGATTCGAACATGCAAGCTTTGGCACTAGAGGCAGATGCTTACGCGCATCCAAGAGATGACGTTGAAAACCGTCCACCAGGGGCAACAGTCAGAGCTGGTACCTTCATAAGCACCTGCCTCCGGTGCCAGAGGTTGCATCTTCAAATCCAGCAATAGAAAGTTGTTTTTGAGATTTTTTGTTTTAAATCTATCCCAAACATTAACTCAGAATGGTTAAGGCAAGGGTTAAGGTTTGAGATTAAAACAAAAACATAAAAAACAACTTTCTAGGCAACCTTAGGAACCAGAACCAGATGCTTACACCTGTCCACCATCCTCATCCACAACACTCTAGCAAAAACGGAAACCTACTTGAAGGTAACAGCTGACCTTTTCCCTTAGCAGCTGGTTTCCACGGCATCTCCTGACGTCCTTATACAGACTTGTATCACGGGTGACCGGCCCGGGTGTAAATCAGTCCCTTGATGGTTCACTGGTTCAGTATGACATCATCACACCAGACACTCCAAGCGGGGTAGGTCATGTAACACTATTGTGTAATAACATCTATCTATAGAGTCAATGTTCCTCATCTCCTTCTCTTCCTCCCAGCATCCAATTTCTCTGATTACCTATTCTCTCTTTCATTCTGCCTATGACCTCCCTCTCCCCTTTCGTTGATCAACAGCGGCAGAGAGAGAGAGCCAGAGAGAGAGAGGGGGAGGGGGGGGGGTGACAGTGTTAGTGGTAGTGAAGGTGCAGGTTGTTCTGTCTAGAGGTTGGAGTGTTGCATTAGTGACAGTGTTACGTAAGGGGTCCATCAGGACCCTGTAGCTCTGATCTGTTCATTAACTAGCACAATGCTTGGCTTAGGTACCAACACAAGGCATACACATAAGCCACATTAACATACGCATACGTACACACACATACGTACACCCATAAGCCAAAGATACAGAGACATACTGTACATACACACAGACAACATGAAACACATACACTCACACACACATGCACGCAGAAACACACGTCCACACACCACAAGTGCGTACACACACACACACACACACACACACACACACACACACACACACAGTGACAATGGCGTATGCAGTCAACCCAGACATACAGTATACAAAAAGACAGTGGATGGCTAGTCTGAATTTCACATCCTTGTTTTTCTCTGTGTTTCCTTCTGCTTGCCGAGGAGGATAAAGGTGATAAATGTTTGAAATGGTCTGGTCTGCAGACATCATCCCCAAAATAACAACTTCAGACTGTATGATACCAAGTTTCACGGAAGGTTGCAATACTGAGTTAAAACTAAAGACTCCTTTATTTTAGGGCCCTTTCAAGTGGACTTAAGACAATGTCCCTGCCGTGGAGCACTTCAAAGCGGACTAAAGGTTAGCGATTAAAAGTGTTACTCGGAGCCGATGTCCCGTAAAGGGTTGCTATAGCAACGGCGAGAGTGATTCATGGAGCGTGTCAGGCTGTGAAATACATTTCACACCTCAGCACGCCGTGGCCTCTCTCTGCTGTGTCTGTGTGAGAGAGAATGAGACAGAGATAGAGAAAGAGTGAGTGAGAAGGATAGGACAGTAAAATGTTTGGGTAAGTGTATTCAGTGAGTACGTATACAGTATGTGTGAGTGTGTAACATTGAGTCTGTAGGCATTGTGTACATAACCAACTTAACCAATGTTCAAGTTTAGATGAATTCCATGTCTTACTACACCCCCCTCTCTCTTTCTGTGCATTTAGTTCTGGCAGACGGTAAGCTGACATACACAAAGACAGTAGAGGACTCAATACCATACCTATACACAGGGGCGCAACTTTTGTTTTATAAGTGGGGGGGGCATAACTTGGCGGGGGGTTGAGGGTCCTCACATTTCTGGGGGCATCTAAAACTAATTTCCTGAATTTCTACACAATCCAATATGACCCATGGCCCTTCAAGCTGTCTCTATGTATAACAACAAAAAGTAAGCAACACAGTCATCAAGCTAAGTAAGAGACTCTTATTACATGTGTTTAAGTGATTGATAAGACTGAACTACAGTAGATCAATGATAACTCAATAATCAACATTGTGTTGCAGCTTTAACCAATAGCTGTAGTTGGTGCGTGTTAGTGGCAGGGAAGTCAGGCGCAGGAGAATGAACTTGGTATAAACAGAGTCGTTTAATAAGTGCTGACAAAACTACAAAAACCAAAATATATAAAATAACAAAAGTGGGTACAAAACCCACACACCAACACATACTAGAACAATCACATACAATCAAACAATCTCCGACAAGGACATGAGGGGAAACAGAGGGTTAAACACACAACATGTAATGGTGATGGGATTGGAACCAGGTGTGAAGGAAGACAAGACAAAACCAATGGAAAATGAAAAATGGATCAGTGATGGCTAGAAGGTCGGTGACGTCGTCCTGCGAACACCGCCCGAACAAGGAGAGGGACCGACTTCGGTGGAAGTCGTGACAATAGCCTAACAAATGAACAAATTCATTTTTGATTGTCTTTATTAATATCTTCTACATCAAATTTTAATCGCTGCCAAAGGTGCTTCGACAAAGTACTGAGTAAAGGTATGAATACTTATGTAAATGTGATATGTCTTTTCAAGTAACCTATTTCTGTGTACATGCAAGTGACTGATTGAACCAATCCTGACTATCAGTATCTGCAATATGGCAGTATGCCCAGAAGGTTGTTTTGAGAACAAAGGGACATCTTCTCTCCAAGGTTTCAGCTTGGAGAGAAGAAGCCTTGTGAGGTATTTGTTGTCACATGCATGAATCAAAATGTTAATTATGAATTAATTATGAATAATTAATAAGCTAAATCATGCAAACATAACTTGTCGGTGTAAGTATATAAGAGAATTAATGGGACTTCCCCAAGGGAGCTCCTGAAAGATGTGTACTATGGTGCATCAAGTTTGTTGGAACCTCTTCATTTAACTGTTGATAAAACATTGATTCATTTAAGATTGACTTTGAGTGTCCCTGTGTAGAATTTCCACAAAACTCTCATCGAGGCAAGCGCGCATAGAAGTCATTTAGCTCGTCTGGTAGGCTCGTGTCACTGGGCAGCTTGCGGCTGGGCTTCCCTTTGTAGTCCATATTAGTTTGCGAGCGTCGGAGCCGGTGTAGTAGGATTCAATCTTTGTCCTGTATCAACGCTTTACCTGTTTGATGGTTCGCCGGAGGGCATAGCGGGATTTATTATAACAGTCCTTTAAAGTCGCAGCTCTACCCTTTATCTCAGTGCGGATCTTTCCTGTAATCCATGGCTTCCGGTTGGGGTATGTACGTACGGTCACTGTGGGAATGACGTCGTCGATGCACTTATTGATGAAGCCGGTGACTGAGGCGGTATACTCCTCAATGCCATTGGATGAATCCCAGAACATATTCCAGTCTGTGCTAGCAAAACAGTACTGTAGCGTAGCATCTGCGTCATCTGACCACTTCCGTATTGAGCGACTCACTGGTACTTCCTGCTTTGCCAAATGGAGGGCAAGGGAGAGCTTTGTACGCATCTCTGTGTGTGGAGTAAAGGTGGTCTGGAGTTTTTTTCCCTCTGGTTCCACATGTAACATGCTGGAAGAAATTAGGTAAAACGGATTTAAATTTCCTTGCATTAAAGTCCCCGGCCACTAGGGCCGCCTCTAGATGAGCATTTTCTTGTTTGCTCCTTATACAGCTCGCTGAATGCGGTCTTAGTGCCAGCATCGGTTTGTGGTGGTAAATGGGCAGCTACGATAAATATAGATAAAAACTCTCTTGGTAAATAGTGTGGTTTGCAGCTCATCATGAGATTCTCTACCTCAGAGATTTCACGCACCAGTTGTTATTGACAAATAGACACAGACCGCCACCCCTTGTCTTACCGGAGGCAGCTGTTCTATCTTGCTGATGAACGGAAAACCCAGCCAGATGTATGTTATCCGTAGTTCAGCCACGACTCGGTGATAGATAAGATATTACAGTTTTTAATGTCCCGTTAGTAAGATAGTCTTGAATGGAGCTCATCCAGTTTATTCTCCAATGATTGCACATTGTCCAATAGGACAGATGGTAGAAGCTTGTTACCCACTCGCCAACGAATTCTCACAAGGCACCTTGACCTGCGTCCCCTGTAATTCTTCATGTGATTGACGGGGATTTGGACCCGGTCCAGTTTCTGCAGTAAATCCTTCACGTCCTATGATGGTGCCACGTTGAAAGTCATTGAGCTTTTCAGTAAGGCCATTCTACTGCCAATGTTTGTCTATGGAGATTGCATAGCTGTGTGCTCGATTTTATACACGTGTCAGCAACGGGTGTGGCTGAAATATCCAAATCCACTAATTTGAAGGGGTGTCCACATACTTTTGTATATATAGTGTATATTTTAACCATGTTGTTTGACCAGTGGTCATGAAGAGAGGGAGATGAGGAGCTGAAGCTTGTTAAGACTATTGGGACAGCATAGCTTTTTCTATATCCCCATCTCTTTCTCCCATTTAATTTCTCTGGATCCCTCCGTCTTTTTTTCCTTCGCTGGTATAGTCTATTCTGTTTTGCCCGCTCTCTTGCTGACGCCATTTTGTGAATTTCCAAGAGAGTTTCCCCTTTTTTCCTTTTAAGATTATTTTTGCTTTTATGATGAAACATTCTCAAAGCAGACTCTAGATGAAAGTGTGCTGTGCTCCCTCTCTCCCTCCCTCTCTCCCTTGCTACCTTCCTCCCCTCCATATCACACTGGCTCACTGCTCATTAGCTTTCTGTCAGTCTTGGTTTCTGTCTCCCACTCGCTCTCTCTCTCTTTCACTCTCTCGCTCTCTCTCTCTCAGTCTCTCTCTTTTTCCCCGTCTGCAGCCTCCTCTTTGTCACACAGTATCAGTCTTTGCCCTCTAACTCTCCCACGCTCTCTCTCTCTCTCTCTCTCTCTCTTTCTCTCTCCCTCCATCTCTCTCTCTCTCTCTCTCTCTCTCTTTCTCTCTCCTTCCATCTCTCTGTCTCTCCCTCAATCCTTACTGAGTGAGTGTCAGTATGGCAGGAGAGTCTTCTTTGGGGGTCTCTCACTTAGTCCCTGTGATGTGCATAGGGACTCAGTGAGAGAATAAAGATACCTTTTCTCTTTCAGGAATAGGTATCTTTGTTATTGCACATATGCTCTTCCATCTATCCTTTCCCTCTCTTCCCATCTCCATCTTAGGCTTTGCTCTTCTCTCTATCATCCTTTACGTGTTTTCCTCAACCGCCCTTGACATCCCCCCTCTCCGTCTCTTGACATCTCTTCTCCCTTTCTCTCTTTACCATTTCTGGTGATTCTCTCCCCTCTTTGACAATGTCCACCTGTCTCCCTCTCTCTTTCACTCCCTCGCTTTCTCTCTCACCCCCCCCCCGCTCTTAATGAGGGGTGTTTGCTCCACCATGATCAAAGCACATTCTATACAGCCACCCACACACACTTCCGCCCCCATGTATGCACACAATAACACAAACACACAGCATACACACACAAACACAAACACACAGCATACACACACAGGAATATACACACTCATTACCAAGCTCTCACAAGTACACACACACACACACATTTGTGTTGAATTGTGACAGCTGTGGTGCTGCAGAGTGATGGTAGAGCTAGAGGCGAGAGAGAAAACAAAAAGAAAGAGACAGACAGGGAGGCATGATGTGGAGAGGAGCAGAGAGAAAGTGCACGGCACCTTCACTAACCCTGCTCAAATGACACACCACATACACAAGTACACAGAGGAAGAAACAAACACACACAGACACACACACGACTCAGAGGCATGTAAGAAGAGTAGGGGGGTGAGAGAGGTAGTAAATAAATGTGAAGGAGGAAAGAAGCTGAGAGAGGAGGTGAGAGAAGGAATGAAAAAGTGGAACGAGGGAAGGTGAGAGAGTAGGGAGAGCTGAGGCAGGTCAGAGGGAGTGTGAGAGAGGAGGTGAGTGAGGAAGCGAGAGATGAAGCCATCAAATACAGGTTTATTATTCTGACTGGACCATACTAATCTGGGCAGGTGGAAACAGGCCCTGTGAGTGACTGAGTCCAGAGGAAGGTATCTGAAAGAGGAGAGAGTGACAATCTCCCATCTGTTCTTCCAGTCCAGTTTCATACTCCCTTAATTTGCATGCGGTCTGAACAGACGGGCCAATGACTCAGGTCTGTGATAAAAACAGTGTGTGTGTGTATCTGTGTGTGTACGTATGCATGCATGTTCTAGATTTCTCTGGAAACAGCCCCCTGCTGTCAACTCAGGCAGGACGGACGTCCATCAGCTGATAAGTGATGACCCTGATCCTGTGTTTCATATTCAACTATATAATACAATAGATGTCAGCTTCCTGTACACCATGAGGGTATAATTTACTCAGGACGGCCCAAGACAATGATATACCAATGAACCTTCCACACGGTCAGGTGGTGGGGGTGGAGTGGTGTGGTGCGTGTGTTTGGGGGGTGGGGGGGGAACAGTGAAGGAGGAGGATGTGGCATCACCTGCTGTTAGACTTTGTTGTGAGATGCTGTAATGTGCATAATCCTACACCCCTCTGGGCTGTGGACTGAGTGTACTGACGTGTGGCTACTGGCATGCCCAAATTGTGGAACAAACTTCCCCCTAAAGTCACAACAACAAAAAAGAACACTCGCTCTTGTCTTTAGGAATGTACTGAGTGAGTTTCATCACTCTAGATTATTTTTTATTAGGGGAGGGGCATCCCTCTTCGGAGGGAAGAAATAAACATTGTTTTTACAGGGTTTCTTTTGTTGTTACATCTACATTCCACAAGCATTTTACAAACTGTACATGTCACTATTATTATATATATATATTATTTTACACTAGTTACATAACATAAAGTAATAGCATATTTTAAAATACATTACATCTAGATAGATAGTACTTATACATTACAAAGAGAACACAAATCAGCACGGTTATTGGACAAGTTCAGGTGCCACCTTTTCCATTTCAAAATGTTTTTCTCACATAACAACAATCCTCTAGTAAGTCAGGATCAAGTGCTTTTGTGTGTGTGTGTGTGTGTGTGTGTGTGTGTGTGTGTGTGTAGGGCTGGGATTGTCATAACGTCCCAGTGTAAAGTACCTGCTGAATGGTGCTTCACATTGACTGGTTAGAGTGAAGTGCTTTAGTGACACTATATGAATACAGGAGACCACTATCTCTGATATCCTCACCAGGAGAGAAGGAACATGGTACTCTGTTTTAGTGCAGTCACATTGCTAGGGTTAGTTGTCTGATTGCAACGTGGCCGTGAGTGTGTGTGTGTGTACAACCTTGTAGTTGTGTGGTCTTGTGACAGATGGCTAGCCTTTAGCTCGGTGAGCTAACATTGTCCTTTAAAGCTAGAGTCCTAAATTGAAACGATAACAAAGTGGTCACCCTGCTTCCGTTTCAGTTAAAAGCTGAGGGATGGGCCTGGAGAAATGTAACCACTCTCAAATACATAGAGAGGACTATGGATGCAAGGACTAACCATCCATTATATCAACATTAACCATGTTTTGAGGCTAAACAGTGTTTGTTTACATTTACATTTTTCACAAACATTGGAGTAAAACAAGCATATATTTTAGGTGCTGATGGTGCGCGACGGTTGAACAAAGCTCATGAGGCATTTATAAGTTATATTCTTCAAGAATCAACAGGTATATACAGTATAATTGATTTATTAGTCCAAAAATAGATGTAGCAACTAAGGATTCTAGCTTTAAGGTGTGTACCGATACTGTAACGAGACAACCTGGGTTTGATTCCAGGGACTCTATTCCACATCAAGTATTCTAGCTTTAAGGTGTGTACCGATACTGTAACGAGACGACCTGGGTTTGATTCCAGGGACTCTATTCCACATCAAGTATTCTAGCTTTAAGGTGTGTACCGATAATATAACGAGATGACCTGGGTTTGATTCCAGGGACTCTATTCCACATCAAGTATTCTATCTTTAAGGTGTGTACCGATACTGTAACGAGACGACCTGGGTTTGATTCCAGGGACTCTATTCCACATCAAGTATTCTATATTTAAGGTGTGTACCGATACTGTAACGAGATGACCTGGGTTTGATTCCAGGAACTCTATTCCACATCAAGTATTCTATATTTAAGGTGTGTACCGATACTGTAACGAGATGACCTGGGTTTGATTCCAGGAACTCTATTCCACATCAAGTATTCTAGCTTTAACGTGTGTACCGATACTGTAGCGAGACGACCTGGGTTTGATTCCAGGAACTCAATTCCACATCAAGTATTCTAGCTTTAACGTGTGTACCGATAATATAACGAGACGACCTGGGTTTGATTCCACATCAAGTAACTCATGCGAGCAGTAAAGTAAAATTAGATTTAAAAACAGATAAAAACACCTTATGGAACAGCGGGGACTGTGAAGCAACACAAACATAGACACAGACACATGCGTACACACACACACGATAACATACGCACTATACACACACATACACATAGATTTAGTACTCTATATATGTGGTGGAGTAGGGGCCTGAGGGCACACAGTCTGTGAATGTATTTTATTGTTTCTAAAATTGTATAAACTGCCTTGGCAGCAGCTAATGGGGATCAATAATAAATACAAATACAAAAACACGGACAGGAGATGAAGATATGAGGCTTTTAAATCTGTTAAACCTGTGTGTGTGCGTGTGCATTTCCGCGTGTGTGTGTGTGTATGTGTGTGTGCGTGTATAGTTCCTCGTAACTCCTTCAGCACCTGGGCAATAAGGACACCTCCGAGGACACCTTCCAGGGGTCCTTCTGCTCTACCAGCATGGCGTCCAAGGTGCCCTTCTCCAGGACCACATTGTACGAGGCGTCTGGGAAGGAGAGTTGGCGCTTGTCTATCTGGTGTCAGGTCATGCCCGGGCATATGGCATCGTGCCTGGCACACATGGTGTCGACGCACACCGAGGGGTAGTCTGTTGGTTATGTAGCCAGCGCATGTCATTGCTCATAGAGCTGTTACCAGAACCTGGGAGAGGAGAGAGGGGAGGAGAGCAGAGGGGAGAGGCAATCATCAGTTTCCTGATCAGTTAAGCCTAATCAATAAAACACCATGGAAACGTGAGCAGGAAGTCATAAAACACACCATCACATTGCTCTGAAGACCAGAGGAATCAATGGCATACTGTAGGTTGATTAAAAACATGCATTCAGTTAAACCATCTAACCGTCGCATGGTTTATGTTAGGAGGAAAGGATGGGAGGCAGGGAGGTGTGTATATGTGCATGCATGGTTTTGTGCGTGTAGTGGAAAGGGATGGGAGGCAGGGAGGATTGGGAGTAGTCTCCACCACTAGCTCTATGTTCGACAACACAACACTACTGTCTTATAGAAGAGCCTAGAGGCAGCCAATGTAAGGTATTCATATGTATGGCTATGGGGACACAGAGGAAATTCAAGGGCGTCACAGTTGAGCCAATGTAAGAGAGTGAGAGATCTCTCTAACGGTCTTTCTACTACAGCCTCTGCCAAAAACACATTACCTTAATCGAACACACACACACACACACACACACACACACACACACACTACCCCAAAACACACACACGCTTCCTCGAATTCCCTTGAAGTCCCAAACTTTAAAAGAAACCCTGATGCACTGTTTCTGCACTTTGACCGTGTCACCCTGTGTACTTAAAGAAGACGTGACATGCATGCATGCGCACACACACACACACACACACAAACTTTGACTGCATCATGCTGGACACACATACACATCCACACACACCCAGGGGCGGTGTGGTGTGTGTGGCCCTGACTGTCAGCCTTGCTGACGCAGAATCATTGACGGCTCCAATCATTACAGGCAGGCCAGGCTTCCCCGTGACAGATCATCTAAAGATCTGTTCATGCGAGTGTAGCATTTCGGTTAAGCCCTCCCCTCCTGGAGGTATGGAAGGGGGGGGGGTCATCTGGTCTGGTAGGTTGGTGGGTCAGACAGGGAGAGAGAGATAGTCTTTAATTAAGAGAGGTAAATAGAGGGTAAAGAGTGAAACTGTGTTACAGGAAGGGGAGTGGAGGTGTACTGTAACGTTAGGCCATCCCTGCTGTTCTGTTCTGACTGCAGTGAACTGAACTGCACAAAGTCTACTCTCAGTGATTAATAAACACCAGGAGGTTGTCTGGTCTGGTGCTTAGCTGGCTCTGTAGTCTGTACAGCTACATCCTCTCCACTCCTCTCCTCTCCTCTGACTCTGCTCTGGGGGAACTACCAGGCTTAGCTCAGTTTGGTGTGGTGGGAAAAAAAAGGCAAGGACAAAGCTGAGAGCTGGTAGGAGGGGCAGGGGGTTGGGTGTGTGTGCGTGTGCTGGAGGAAGTATTATGTTTATGTGTGTGTGTGTGTGTGTGTGTGTGTGTGTGTGTGTGTGTGTGTGTGTGTGTGTGTGTGTGTGTGTGTGTGTGTGTGTGTGTGTGTGCTGGAGGAAGTATTATGTTTGTGTCTGTGTGTCTGTGTGTCTGTGTGTCTGTGTCCGTGTGTGTGTCCGTGTGTGTGTCCGTGTGTGTGTCCGTGTCTGTGTCTGTGTCTGTGTCTGTGTCTGTGTCTGTGTGTGTGTGTGTGTGTGTGTCTGTGTCTGTGTCTGTGTCTGTGTCTGTGTCCGTGTCCGTGTGTGTGCCAGAGAAGGTTTTTTTGCACCGCTAGTTCAGGTAGCACATTGGAATCTGCAGCACCTCCATTTTAAACCTGTGGCTGATGCTTGTTGTCACTTTACTTCTACAACCAATTTAACACTGCCTTCCAGATGGGTGTGTGTGTGGTATATATGCAAGATGCGTATGTGTGTGTGTGTGTGTGTATGTGTGTGGTGTATATGCAAGGTGCATGTGTCTGTGTATGTGCGTGTGTGTCTGTGTGCCTGTATGTGTGTGTGTGTGTGTGTGTGTGTGTGTGTGTGTGTGTGGTGTATATGCAAGGTGCATGTGACTGTGTATGTGTGTGTGTGTGTGTGTGTGTGTGTGTGTGTGTGTGTGTGTGTGTGTGTGTGTGTGTGTGTGTGTGCACGCACGTGTGCGCGTAAAAGAGAAAGGGTGTGCGTATTTTAATTGCTGATCTCGTTATCACCCTCACACTTCAAACAACACCTAGAGTATGTCACCTCATCCAACCTAAGGTATTTATACCAGGCCCTCTATGACTCAACCCTCTGGTGTGCGTGGTAGACATCAGGAATGCCTTCTCTCTTCTGAACACAGTTCTATCTCATTTAGGAGCAGCATACAAAGCAGGAATTGGGGTCAATTTCAGTCAATTCAGAAAGTTAACCAACTCTAAATTTCCCTAGTTGAAAATCATTGAAGAGAATAGTAATTGTAATTACTGCCTACTTTCTGACTTGAATGGAATTGAAATGGAATTGACACCAACCCTTACAACCTTTAAAGAGGACAGGGCCATTAGAGAGGAAGGAAGAGGATGGGACTGGTCATGATTAATATAATAACATTTAGTGATACTTTTGAGTGACGGGTGGGGGAGATGCACTAGGCAGAGAGAAAATCAAATAATGGGCGAGACGAAAATCAGACAGAGAGAGTGAGGAAAAGTGTTTGTGTGTGTTTTGGGGCACTCTGGTGTAAGAAAGCTAAATGAGACAGGGGTTAGGGGTTAAAGCTTAAGGGGAAAGGGGGATACCTAGTCAGTTGTACATCTGAATGCATTCAACTGAAATGTGTCTTCCGCATTTAACCAAACCCCTCTGAATCAGAGGTTAGGTTAATGGTTCGGCGTTAGGGTTAGGTTTAGGATTAATGTTAGGTGGTTGTGTTAAGGTTAAGTTTAGTGGTAGCGTTAGGAATTTTTTGAATGGGAATTTTGAATGGGAATCAATTGTGTGTCCCCGCAAGGTTAGTTAAACACGACTGCATGTTGTGTGTGTGTGTCTGTGTTCTGGAGATCAGCATGACAAACACAGTCTGAACTCTTATGACTCTCTGTATGACATTTGCAACAGTGAGAGAACCAGCACATATATGTTATGTCACCTTCATCCATAGTTATTGTAGTTTTTTCATCTCAGCGGAAAAGGGAAAAAAAATGACTTTCAGGCATCTGTTTTTTGATGCTTAAAATCACTGTTATTGGTAACACTTTATTCATAATTGTCACAAATGCCTGGAGTGGTGGGTGCAGAGTCAAATGCAGAGAGCAGAGGATACTGGGGAAACTGGCTTTATTAGGATTCCCAAAACGAACGCCCAAAGCAACGGGCGAAAAATCGATAGAAAATAGTCCAACACAACACAGGGCACAACCGGACAGGAACACAACACACACAACCTGACTAACAGAAAAACAATCCCGCACAAAAACAGGCGGCCTAACAGGCTTAAATAGGCATGAATCAAGAAACAAAATAAGAGACAGGTGCAACCAATAAGACCAAACAAATAGAAAAGGAAAAGGGGATCGGTGGCGGCTAGTAGACCGGCGACGACGAGCGCCGAGCGTCACCCGAACAGGCAGGGGAGCCACCTTCGGTGGGAGTCGTGACAATAACTTTTCATAGCCACTGTGCTTCTGCCTCGGCATTGCCTGCTCTTTGGGATTCTAGACTGGGTATCTTTAAAGCACTGCTGGTGTAAAAAGGGCTTTATAAAAAGACATTTGATTGATTGATAGCATTGTCCAAAGTCTGAATGGTGTCTCTATAGAGCCCACCTTCCAGTGTTGATTTTTGGCAGCTATTTTAGATTCAGTTTTAGTCTTAGTCTTTTGAATAAAACAGCTTTTAGTCTCAGTCACATTTGAGTTATTCCATCATTCTTAGTTTTTGTTGTTATTAGTCGACTAAAACTTTGCACAATTTTAGTTCTGATTTTAGTCACCAGTTGCGGCCCACTTTTTGGAAGCAAACCACTCGATTTCGTCTCTGCGTTATATTGGCATCGAACATGTCACCCTCCCTAGGAGAGGGGGTGACCTTGATAATTTATTGTTAAAACGAGAGGCTGCCTGGATCTTTAATTTAAAGACCCTTGCTCCCTTCGGTCTCAACGTAGACTTTGATCTGAAGCCATTCTTGTGATTATTGTGACTTTGCCATTGTAATTGTTTGTAAGCTTGTGTAGTCTAAAATGAATTTATGATCATATGCTATCCATTTTTTTTGTATGCTGTTATTTGTATGCCATTTTAATATTTGATAATTAACCAATGATATTAGGCCACACTTGGCCATGATTACAGACACCTGTGTCTTTTGACACTATATAAACGAGTCATCCCGCGTGTTTCCCAGTGTTTGTGATTATACCCTGATGAAGAGAGTTCGGCTGTCGAAACTTTGGACATTACATTTTTGCATCTGAGCTCCTAGTGTGCGGCTCTCCTTTATTTTCTAGTTTTCCACTCCGCTAGCCAGCACCTCACCTAATAGGTGTGTGTTTCTTTTTCTTCTCATTTTAGTCAAGGTCATTCTTGTTATTTTAGTCATATAGTCAATGCATTTTCTATTAAATAATTAGTCTTGTCCAACTATACCTACCAGTATACATACCCTCCTATACCTTAGCTGGCAACATTGCTATTGTGGCATATAGTCATGACTAAGCATACACTACAGGTTGTAGGTTAAACAATTTACAGCTCAGATTTTCTCCCCATCATCTGTCGGAGTGGGGGAAACAACATAATTTCAATTGAAAAGGGGATATTCTGAGCTTTCCAAAAATCCCATAATTATTGCTGTACTCCTAATATTCAGCAAATAGCATTAGTATTTCCATCCGGGAGAAAGTTACTGCAACCCATATTTGCGGACTGCGAGAGCAGATGAAAAACTGTGGACAAAATAGAGCTTCTGTTGTGATCCAAGCAAAAATGGCCAATATGAGCATTATCGTTTCTAAATCGAATTTAGGTTAGAGACTTTCATTCTGCCAATGAGAGAAATCCAGTATATGTTCTGCAAAGGCTTAGAAGCTTCAGGTCAAATGGATAGGCTCTATTTTTGGCTGCCGCTAAGGAGGCGCAAGGATCAAACGCACTTTTGTTAGCCATTTTGTCATGTAAAAACGGGCTCGGTGGCATTTTCCAACCCTAATGTCTATTCTGCAGTATACCTGTCTAATATCAGCTCGCTTACTCTGAATGGAGAGGGGCGGCAAAATTTGAGGTGTGTCCTTAAAAAAAAGTGTCAAAATGACAATTTCATGCAGTGCTAATGGGAAATTTGAAGAACCCCAAAAAAGCAGGTCTTAATGGTAACACAGTTGATAATGGCATCGGTTTTGAGAGGCTATTGTGCCAGTGAATCTCATATTTAGAAACACATTGTTTAATTTGATTTTAAAAAACAAGCATAGCCTACCCTCCCATTAATCAAGGATGGTTCAGCAGTTGCTCTTTTTATCCTGGCCATTAGCCAAGTAGCCTATGAATAAAGGGGTTTATAAGGTCTACTGAGAATGCTTTGAAGATTTTGCCCTCGTGCTTTTTCATGATTCACAATTAACATACCTGCATACCTCCTTTAGCTTCTTCAAGTAGGCTATCCAGTTCCATGTGTCTCTTGTCTAATTACCAAAGACAGCTCCAAACTATTCAATCCTCCTATAATGCCATACCAAACCACACATTTCTTTGAGAATCTGCTTCGCACATACTGTAGACAACGATACAAGAGACTAGTATTTTTTTTAGGCAAAAAATATGTGTAAAGACATTTAGGCCTGCATGTGCAGTGCACACAGCGCCATGGAACGAGAGAAGCTATTTATGAGGTCATGCTTTATGATACATGTCTATGACCCCATCCTATTTAGAAATATTCAGATGGCTTGTTTTCCATTTCAGATGAGTAAAAACCAAACACGCCATAGGCTACCCTTACCTTAGGGCCTAGGCTACTATGATGAAGACTGGTTCAACAGCAATGCGCTGTGTCTTTTTTTATCCTGGCCTTGCAAAGTAGCCTATCCATAAAAGGTGTTTTATGGTCTATTCAGATTGCCTCGAACTGAAAATATACTGCACACATACTGTATGTCTACCTGCATATGCACACATATGCTATCCCCATCTCTAAAGAGTGCCTCTCATCCGGTCAAAAAAATATGGGCTCCTCCAATTCTATTGAAATGATTAAGTCCTATAATGCAGTATCAACAGTAAGCCTAGACTACATTTCGCTTATTGTGAACATGCCTCACGCATACAATACAATTTACGGGAGCCTGTATTTTTTACGAGTAGTGCGATGTGTAAAGACATGTAGGCTAGGCTCATTGAAGCTAATCACAACAATGTTAACTGCCAAAAGTCCAAACACGGGCTATTGAGAAATGAGAAAACACTGGATGTCATTTTTTGTAACTGTTGCTATTACTCGTAACTGTAGCCTATGCTGTCAGGAGTCTACTGAACTCAGACAACCACATGCAGTATTAAGCCATGGAACGCATTGATTGGCCATTGAGTGAGCAAGCCCTCGTCACACCTACAACTTGTTTATTCAGTAAAACCAGCCCTTTGTGCCACTGCCAACTACTGTATTGCACAAAAAATTCTGGCTATGAAAAATCTGACACACCGACGTACCTATAGCACTACCACCAGCGCATATATACAGTATACTTAAATATTTTTTGCACGAGTGGCATTTCACTTTTTAGTTATTTAACATTTAAAAAAAATGTATAACATGTAATTCATTTTTTGCACCTATTTTTTGGGGAGAATACTTACATACAGTATATTTTGTGGACATTTAAGTTATACTTTTTGAAAGTATACTTAAGTATATATTCTTAAGATATGAACAGTCTAATCTCAGGAAGCATGTTCCTCAGCTGTGCATGTTTCCTTATGTGGAATAAACAATCATTATCATTGTTTCTCTTTCTATGCAGAAGATGAAAAGGAATTCAGAAAGTACTTGAAACTCATTACTGGTACTGAAACTATACTTATAGTGTACTGGATCACTCACAAGCAGAGTTTCATTAAAAAAGCAATGCTTCAACTTAAAAACAATTCCAAATGTATTTTGAATGAATATACTAAATTACAATTAAAGCGTATGAAATTGAAGTATACTTTTATTAAGTGCGTTTAAATGTAATGAACATATAAACTCAGCACGTCCCTTATTCAGGACCCTGTCTTTCAAAGATAATTAGTAAAAATCCAAATAACTTCACAGATCTTCATTGTAAAGGGTTTAAACCTTTCTGGCGCAGGCGTTCCTCTAGTGACCCACTTCGACAACATCCAGTGAAATTGCAGAGTGCCAAATAAAAAATACAGAAATAGTCATAATAACCACAAAAAAAATACAAGTGTTATACATCGACTTAAAGATGAACTTCTTGTTAATCCGGCCGCTTTGTCAGATTTCAAAAAGGCTTTACAGCGCCCTGCATACAAAAGCATGAATAACATTTTCCAACCAAACAGATGCATCACGAAAGTCAGAAATAGCGACAAAATAAATCGCTTACCTTTGAAGATCTTCATCTTTTTGCAATCCCAAAGGTCTCAGTTACACAATAAATGGTCGTTTGTTTGATAAAGTCCTTCTTTATATCCCAAAAATTTCGGTTTATTTGGCGCGTTTGATTCAGAAATACAGCGTTTGATTCAGAAATACACCGGTTCCAACTCGCCCAACATACCTACAAAGGATCTAATAAGTTACCTGTAAACTTGGTCCAAACATTTCAAACAACATTTCTAATCCAACCTCAGGTACCCTAAAATGTAAATAATCGATACAATTTAAGAAGGAATAAACTGTTTCCAATACTGGAGAAAAACAACACGGAGCGCTCTCTCATTCATGCGCACCAAAAGTCCACCTGAGTGACACTTAGAAAGAATATGACAGCTTACAGACGGTAGGCAATTAAGGTCACAGTTATGAAAACTTAAGACACTAAAGAGGCCTTTCTACTGACTCTGAAAAACACCAAAAGAAAGATGCACAGTGTCCCTGCTCATCTGCGTGAATGTGCCTTAGGCATGCTGCAAGGAGGCATGAGGACTGCAGATGTGGCCAGGGCAATAAATTGCAATGTCCGTACTATGAGATGCCTAAGACAGCGCTACAGGGCGATAGGACAGACAGCTGATCATCCTCGCAGTGGCAGACCATGTGTAACAACACCTGCACAGGATCGGTAGAGCCGAACATCACACCTGCGGGACAGGTACAGGATGGCAACAACAACTGCCCGAATTACACCAGGAACGCACAATCCCTCCATCAGTAATCAGACTGTCCACAATAGGCTGAGAGAGGCTGGACTGAGGGCTTGTAGGCTTGTTGTAAGGCAGGGCCTCACCAGACATCTCCGGCATCAACGTCACCTATGAGCACAAACCCACCATCGCTGGACCAGACAGGACTGTCAAAAAGTGCTCTTCACTGACGAGTCTCGGTTTTGTCTCACCAGGGGGGATGGTCAGATTTGTGTTTATTGTCGAATGAATGTTACACCGAGGCCTGTACTCTGGAGTACTCTGAACCACCCGAGCCACTGCCTGTTCACCCCGCTATCATCCAGGAGGCGAGGTCAGTACAGGTGCATCAAAGTTGGGAACAAAAGACTGAAAAACAGCTTCTATCTAAAGGCCATCAGACTGTTAAACAGCCATCACTAGCACATTAGAGGCTGCTGCCTATAGACAGACTAGAAATCACTGGCCACTTTAAGAAATGAAACACTAGTCACTTTGATAATGTTTACATATCTTGCATTACTTATCTCATACACTACCGTTCAAAAGTTTGGGGTCACTTATAAATGCCCTTGTTTTTGAAAGAAAAGCAATTTTTTTTGTCCATTAAAACAACATCAAATTGATTAGAAATACAGTGTAGACATTGTTAATTTTGTTAATGACTATTGTAGCTGGAAACGGCTGATTTTTAATGGAATATCTACATTGGCATACAGAGGCCCATTATCAGTATCCTTCACTCCTCTGTTCCAATGGCACGTTGTGTTATCTAATCCAAGTTTATCATTTTAAAAGGCTAATTGATCATTAGAGAACCCGTTTGCAATTATGTTAGCACAGCTGAAAACTGTTCTTGTTCTAAGAAATGAAGGCTATAGCATGCGAGAACTTGCCAAGAAACGGAAAATCTCATACAACGCTGTGTACTACTCCCTTCACAGAACATCGCAAACTGGATCTAACCAGAAAGGAATAGGAGTGGGAGGCACTGGTGCAGAACTGAGCAAGACAACAAGTACATTAGAGTGTCTAGTTTGAGAAACAGATGCCTCACAAGTCCGCAACTGGCAGCTTCGTTAAATAGTACCCAACACCAGCCTCAACGTCAACAGTGAAGAGGCGACTCCGGGATCATGTTCAATCTACTGAATTCATAAAAATAAAGAGAGTCGCAAACTCTATACATACACTTTCTATATAAACTCCCAGCACTTAATTGGATAAATCACCAACGTTTCGTCATCACTGTGCCTTCTTCAGTGATGCTGAAATGTTGGTGATTTACCAAATAAATTCCTGGGAGTTTAAATATAGAGTGTGCGACTCTCTTTATTTTTAAAGTTTGTACTTTGTAGTTTATTTTTCCGTTAGTCAGCATCTCTCATAAAATAATTTCTCTGGTGTGTTCCAGTTTTTTATTCCATCAATTGAATTTACCACAGGTGGACTCCAATCAAGTTCTAGAAACATCTCATAGATGATTAATGGAAACAGGATGCAGCTGAGCTAATTTTCGAGTCTCATAATAAAGGGTCTGAATACTTATGTAAATAAGGTATTTCTGTTTTTGTTTTTTATAAATTTGCAAGTATTAAAAAAACTGTTTTCGCTTTCTCATTATGGGGTGTGTAGATTGATGAGAAAAAAATCTATTTAATCCATTTTAGAATAAAGCTGTAATGTAACAAAATATGGAATAAGTCAAGGGGTCTGAATACTTTCCCAATGTATGTATATGCATTTATATGTATGAATGTATGTACAGTACCGGTCAAAAGTTTGGACACACCTACTCATTCAAGGGTTTTTCTTCATTTTTTAAATGTTCTACATTGTGTACCCAAAATGCTTGTGTACCCAAAATGCCGCCACTTTGGGGTATTTTTCAGCAGGGTACTGTGGAATGACTCCCGATAACCTGAGCTTTACAAAGAGAAAGGGTAAAAAGAGAAGAGGGGTAGACTAAATTGATTACATGGTCTGGGAAGTACTCTGTGATCCTCAGGCTACCTCTACCCATCTGTAACCCCATAACACAAACCATACAAACACTACCCAATTCATAGATACAATTGATTGACAGTGTGTACACCAACAAAATATAGCTATATGATTTAGCTGATTGGTTTCAGAGTTTAATATAGCTAGCTTAGCTAGCTAAGTTACCTAGGTAGTCCAGTTAGGCTAGCAAGCTAGCTAAGGTTAGGTTACATCTAATCGAGAATCTTCCCTTTGTTGTGAAGGAAAACAATTGATGGTGTCACAACTTCTCAGCTCTTTTAGAAATGGATTCCCCATCAGTTCAGTATGAAAATCCCTGATCTCTGATAATCCTACTGGCAGCATCAGGGTAGATCTCTGGTATGTAGAATAGTGAAAGATAATTCACTTTTGCGCTTGTTTGTAAATAGCACAGCCAGGCACAGAACAGAACACCACACATGCATAATGAAAAACAGTAGTGAAAATATAATAATTGTAAAAAAAACAAATAATTCCTACAGAAGTTCTGAGATTGCTGTGTGCTGTTTTTTCAAAGTACACGATGCATCATCCAAGTTTGTGGGCACGCCCCATCTACCTTAGGGGGAGGTAGCTGCAATCACTATGAATGCCAGACCTTGGGGTTCACTATGAGCAGAAAATACACAAGAAGTCGAAACTCCACGATTCTACCAGTGAAATGAAAATATGCTAGTTCTCGCTTGTGGTTTGGATAATGGTGGCGTTTATGTCAAAAACGTAATGTTGTTAATATAGTAATGACTATATGTCGTGGCAGAGCCAGGATGAAATTCCCTTTTAAGGTATACTAGAAAAGTATACGAGTATTCTCGTATTTGAAGTATATTATATACATTTGTATTATATTAAAGTATATTTCAGTATACTTGTAATATATATATTTTTTTAATTGTTCTCTTGGGTTACCATTGCGTTAGGATTGTTAAAATAGCCCTTAATGTCCATTAGTTTCAAGTGGAATTCTCATCTCGTTAAATTTTCATCAACTAAACTGAAAAGAAATGTGTAATGGTTATCGCTTATTTTTTCAGGACATCTGGTCTCCTTATCTTCATTAGTTTTTGTCAGGAAGAATAGGTCGTTGACAAGTATTTTTCGCCATAGCTATTGTTGACCAAATGAACACTGGTACAGTCAGTTAGTAGACCATGCCGCAAGCAACGTCAGGATAGTGTGTTCCACGGGCCACCCGGACGTAAAATGTATGCACAGCAGGATGGTGGGTTCCCCGGACCACCCGGACATAAAATGTATGCACGGCAGGATGGTGGGTTCCCCGGACCACCCGGACATAAAATGTATGCACGGCAGGATGGTGGGTTGCCGGGACAACCCCCGCAGGACCACCCGGACGTAAAATGTATGCACGGCAGGATGGTGGGTTACCAGGATGGTGGGACCACACCCGGACGTAAAATGTATGCACGGCAGGATGGTGGGTTCCCGGGACCACCCGGCCGTAAAATGTATGCACGGCAGGATGGTGGGTTCCCCGGACAACCCGGACGTAAAATGTATGCACGGCAGGATGGACCGGACACCCGGACGTAAAATGTATGCACGGCAGGATGGTGGGTTCCCCGGACCACCCGGACATAAAATGTATGCACGGCAGGATGGTGGGTTCCCGGGACCACCCGGACGTAAAATGTATGCACGGCAGGATGGTGGGTTCCCCAGGACCACCCGGACGTAAAATGTATGCACGGCAGGATGGTGGGTTCCCGGGACCACCCGGACGTAAAATGTATGCACGGCAGGATGGTGGGTTCCCGGACAACCCGGACGTAAAATGTATGCACGGCAGGATGGTGGGTTCCCGGGACCACCCGGACGTAAAATGTATGCACGGCAGGATGGTGGGTTCCCGGGACCACCCGGCCGTAAAATGTATGCACGGCAGGATGGTGGGTTGCCGGGACCACCCGGACGTAAAATGTATGCACGGCAGGATGGTGGGTTCCCGGGACCACCCGGACGTAAAATGTATGCACGCATGACTGTAAGTCACTTTGGATAAAAGCATCTGCAAAATGGCAAATTGAAGTTTCGTTAAGTTCAGTTTGATGTGACTGACCTGTTATGTAAACGGCGACTAATAAAGCAAGGCATTTTTGTACTGTTAAGTTGTTTCGATCTGAAAGGACAGGACTGCTAATAGCCACTGTTTGCCCTCTGATTTTGACATATTGCTTTACCCCTTTCTAATTCTGATTGGTCGATATGATGGATGTGACATGTCTGTCTGTCCTAAGGGCTCTGTGGTCTCTCTTCCTGCACAGGTTTGGTGCTCCTTAGGACTCATCTAGGCCCCCCTCCTCAGGTCCCAAATCTCCCCATCACAGACCACGCATTGTTTCCAAAGGGTTCCCTGCTGACGCTGCATACGTGTGTGTGTGAGCGTGCGTGTTTCCTTGGACGGCAAGAGGAGCGGAGGAAGGGGTATCACATGACAGCTCATTCCTGCGGGTTCACAACTATTATAGTCGCCAGGCTGTCGTCAAGGACACCGCTCCTGTTCCGTCTCTGACATCAGCTGCACCCGTCGGGACCCCTGACCTTTACACACACACACTGCTGCCATGGCAACAAGTGCACATTTTCTGACCGGTAAGTAGAGCGGACACAGCAGGGATGTGTGTGTGGGTGGTGAGCAAAGGTGTGTCTGTGTGTGTACACGCACACACGTGTGTTTGTGTCTGTCCGTCCATCCAGTCTGGACGGAGCCTGTCCAATTGATAATCCTCCAGCTGGAAGCATCTGTGTGTGAATCTCCTGATCTCCTGCACCTCCTAACGGGATTAACCAGGGAACCAAAGCACAGCACTAAAGATAGACGTGTCACATAGCCTCTGCCTGCGAGCAGTGTGTGTGTGTGTGTATGTGTGTGTGTGTGTTTGTGTGTGTGTGTGTACTAGGGGAGGGGGCTGCCACTGTTGAAGGGGTACTGCTCGGTGCTCACTAGTTTGCCAAAAATGGTGGTGGTTCCCTCTGTGTTTGTTGGCACTACAATGGAATCCCGTCTCGTGACCCGCAGTGTGAAACACCGGTCTAACGGAGAACCCTTTCATCTGACTCATGTGACTTTGTATAAGGGTATTATCTCTGGGAATCTCACAGTTCATCTACTGTAACTAGCCTACACCAGTGGTGCAGATTGCATATCCCCATGTGACCATGGTGTGAATACCAGAGAAGGCCCATTCAATTTTGAATCCATTCAATTCAGTGACTTGAAACACCTTGAATGAAAATAGAGGGATCTCTTTCTATTCTTAAAATGTTAATTTCAAGACTTATTGCCATGTATAATGCTAGCGAATGACCAGTTCCTCTCTAACAAATCCCATCTAAATAAAGGAGTGGGATACAATGTCATGTGTAAATATCTCTGAACATGAATCTATTTGAACCACTGGAAAATGTGATGTGACCGTAGAAATAGAATCTAGATGAATGAATTGATTCTATTTCCATGGACATGACAATGACGCAGGTCATTCACACTTAAAGTTCCATAGGATGTATTAGAGCTGGTGTCTTGGGGCAATGCCTTGATAAAGGTCAACGAGACCAAAACAACAAGAAACAAACATGCACGGGTGAAACGCCTGAGAAGGGAGTTATTTTCATCACTGGTGGTCCTAGTGTTGCATTTATTTCTTGAGGTGTTTGACAGTTAAACCCAACTGAAATGTTAAGAGCTATTTTCACTATGGGTATTCATGATTGACTCATTAGACATTTTGACATCAATTAGTCTGATTAGAAATAAATCAATCCACTGTGACACCAATGCCTCTCAGTGGAATCTGTATCACAGGGTGATGGACCACTACAGTATGTAAAATTGGTTCATAAGGTGCTGCACAGCGGCTGCCCTGTGCTCCAACCTCTCCAACCTAATGTGAGTTTGTGTAAATGTGTGTGTGTATCTGAGGGGGTGGGGCAAAAGCAGAAGGTATATTTCCATCCTGTATGGACTAACAACGTATATCTTATCATCAAGATCAAAAACAGGTTACAGAACTGTTGGTCCCCATGTAAAGAGCTAGTCTCCATCTCACCTTGTCTTGTATACTTTCCTAACAGCTATGTCCATTCTGATCTCATGTCCACTAACAGAAAGCACAACTCACTATGGGAGTATAGAAAGCATCACCTTGTCTTTCCCCACATTAAAGTATCACTATGAAAAAGTACAACACATTGTGGGAGTAAAGCCGTTGAAACAAATCCAATTCAAGGGGATAGAAATGTACAGTAAGTATGATTGCGTCACCTGAGTGGGTTGATTCACTGATGTGGTCATCCTGTCTGGGTTGGCACCCCTTTGGGTTGTGCCATGGCGGAGATCTTTGTGGGCTATACTCAGCCTTGTCTCAGGATGGTAAGTTGGTGGTTGAAGATATCCCTCCAGTGGTGTGGGGGCTGTGCTTTGGCAAAGTGGGTGGGGTTATATCCTTCCTGTTTCACCCTGTCCGGGGGTGTCCTCGGATGGGGCCACAGTGTCTCCTGACCCCTCCTGTCTCAGCCTCCAGTATTTATGCTGCAGTAGTTTATGTGTCGGGGGGCTAGGGTCAGTTTGTTATATCTGGAGCACTTCTCCTGTCCTATTCGGTGTCCTGTGTGAATCTAAGTGTGCGTTCTCTAATTCTTTCCTTCGCTCTTTCCTTCTCTCTTTCTTTCTCTCTCTTGGAGGACCTGAACCCTAGGACCATGCCCCAGGACTACCTGACATGATGACTCCTTGCTGTCCCCAGTCCACCTGACCGTGCTGCTGCTCCAGTTTCAACTGTTCTGCCTTATTATTTTTCGACCATGCTGGTCATTTATGAACATTTGAACATCTTGGCCATGTTCTGTTATAATCTCCACCCGGCACAGCCAGAAGAGGACTGGCCACCCCACATAGCCTGGTTCCTCTCTAGGTTTCTTCCTAGGTTTTGGCCTTTCTAGGGAGTTTTTCCTAGCCACCGTGCTTCTACACCTGCATTGCTTGCTGTTTGGGGTTTTAGGCTGGGTTTCTGTACAGCACTTTGAGATATCAGCTGATGTACGAAGGGCTATATAAATACATTTGATTTGATTTGATCAGGAATACAGTTAAATATTCTATGGGATAGAAATGTACAGTAAGTATGATCAGGAATACAGTTAAATATTCTATGGGATAGAAATGTACAGTAAGTATGATCAGGAATACAGTTAAATATTCTATGGGATAGAAATGTACAGTAAGTATGATCAGGAATACAGTTAAATATTCTATGGGATAGAAATGTACAGTAAGTATGATCAGGAATACAGTTAAATATTCTATGGGATAGAAATGTACAGTAAGTATGATCAGGAATACAGTTAAATATTCTATGGGATAGAAATGTACAGTAAGTATGATCAGGAATACAGTTAAATATTCTATGGGATAGAAATGTACAGTAAGTATGATAAGGAATACAGTTAAATGGGGTGGCAGGGTAGCCTAGTGGTTAGAGCGTTAGACTAGCAACCAAAAGGTTGCAAGTTCAAATCCCTGAGCTGACAAGGTACAAATCTGTCATTCTGCCCCTGAACAGGCAGTTTACCCACTGTTAACCCTAGGCCGTCATTGAAAATAAGAATTTGTTCTTAACTGACTTGCCTAGTAAAATAAAGGTAAAAAATAAATAAATAGAAATGTACAGTAAGTATGAACAGGAATACAGTTAAATATTCTATTGGATAGAAATGTACTGTAAGTATGATCAGGAATACAGTTAAATATTATATGGGATAGAAAGGTACAATAAGTATGAGAGGCTATAGGGTTACATATTCTATGGGATAGAAAGGTCAGTCTTTAAGTCAGTCTTAAATTCAAAACCTTTCATTGTGCATCCATTTTGTTTGTAGACATCTTTCACTACACACACATTCATCCAAATAGAAGTTAACTGTGAAATATAATGAGTACATTGGTTTAATCACCAAAACACAACATGACAATATCTTATCAATTTAGTTATTTTAACAACCCGTTAATCCAACAGCAAAAAATTGAAGATCCATGTTTAAAAATTGCGTTTAGTATGTAGCATGCTACAATACTGTTTTCACATTAGGCAATGCACTTGAACTACCCATTAAAATTGACAGAACATCACATTTCCATAATTTCTATCCCATGTGTGATCAAAGGTGTGATCATTGAAGACATCTTTCACAATGTAATCAGAATAAATGAATAAAAGAAACAATGTCTAGCAGCCACTAGTTTGCATCAAGTCTGTCTTAAGCATTTGGCAAAAGTTTCTCGTTGAAATCATTGTTCATGCACCTGGGGAAAAACCTTTTGGCATGGTGAATCCAAGCCTGACATACAGTAGGAGTCAAAATTTTGGACACACCTACTCGCTCAAGTGTTTTTCTTTATCTTTACTATTTACATTGTAGAATAATAGTGAAGACATCAAAACTATGAAATAACACATATGGGAACATGTGGCAACCAAAAAAGCGTTAAACAAATCAAAATATATTTTATATTTGAGATTCTTCAAAGTAGTCACCCTTTGCCTTGATGACAGCTTTGCACAGTCTTGGCATTCTCTCAACCAGCTTCACCTTGAAGGAGTTCCCACATATGTTGAACACTTGTTGGTTGCTATTCCTTCACTCTGCAGTACTACTCATCCCAAACCATCTCAATTGGGTTGAGGTCAGGTGATTGTTGAGGCCAGGTCATCTGATGCAGCACTCCATCACCCTCCATCTTGGTCAAATAGTTCTTACACAGCCTGGAGGTGTGTTGGGTCATTGTCCTGTTGAAAAACCAATGATAGTGGGACTAAGCGCAAATCAGGTGGGATTGCATATCGCTGCAGAATGCTGTGGTAGCCATGCTGGTTAAGTGTGTCTTGAATTCTAAATAAATCACTGACAGTGTCACCAGCAAAGCACCCCCACACCATCACACCTCCTACTCCATGCTTCACGGCGGGAACCACACATGCGGAGATCATCTGTTAACCTACTCTGTGTCTCACAAAGACACGGCGTTTGGAATAAAAAACATTTGTAATCTGGACTAATCAGACCAAAGGATGGATTTCCACCTGTCTAATGTCCATTGCTTGTGTTTCTTGGCACAAGCAAGTCTTCTTCTTATTGGTGTCCTACCATGAAGGTCTGATTCATGCAATCTTCTCAGAACAGTTGATGTTGAGATGTGTCTGTTACTTGAAGTCTGTGAAGCATTTATTTGGGCTGCAATTTCTGAGGATGGTAACTCTAATGAACTTATCCTCTGCAGCAGAGGTGACTCTGGGTCTTCCTTTTCTGTGGTGGTCCCCATGAATGCCAGTTTCATCATAGCGCTTGATGGCTTTTGCAACCGCACATTTTCCAGATTGACTGACCTTCATGTCTAAAAGTAATGATGGATTGTCGTTTCTCTTTGCTTATTTGAGTTGTTCTTGCCATAAGATGGACTTGGTCTTTTGCCGAATAGGGCAATCTTGTGTATACCACCCCTACCTTGTCACAACACAACTGATTGGCTCAAACGCATTAACAAAGAAAGAATTTCACAAATAAATGTTTAACAAGGCACACCTGTTAATTGATAGGCATTCAAGGTGACTACCTCATGAAGCTGGAAGATAATGTCAAGAGTGTGCAAAGCTGTCATCAGGGCAAAGGGTGGCTATTTGAAAAATCTCTAATATAAAATATATTTTGATTTGTTTAACACTTTTTTGGTTACTACATAAGTCCATATGTCATTATGTCATAGTTTTGATGTCTTCACTATTATTCTACAACGTAGAAAATAGTAAAAACAATATATTAAAAAATATATATTTTCCTTTATTACTTTCTACCCCTCCCCAATTGGAGTAAACTAGTGAACAACAACGCTTCGGCTTCTACTTCCAGCTTACACATACTATATACATTTTACGGGCACAGTCTATTTTACAATAGTTACATTTTTTACTCCTGTCCTTCCTCCAACCTCAACCATCTATTTCTTTCAAAAAAGTTCTGAACCTATATATGTTTTACTGACACAGTATGTTTCACATCTTGTTGTTATTATTGTTATTATTCCGAACCTTCAGCTCCATATTGGATTTCTATTTGCCATATATTTTTCAACTGTACTGTGATGTTTCACCCACTTCAATTTGCGTACCGCCCCAATAGATCCACAGACAATGCAATCGCCAACGCACTGCACACTGCCCTATCCCATCTGGACAAGAGGAATACCTATGTAAGAATGCTGTTCATTGACTACAGCTCAGCCTTAAACACCATAGTACCCTCCAAGCTCATCATTAAGCTCTGGGCCCTGGGTCTTAACTCCGCCCTGTGCAGCTGGGTCCTGGACTTCCTGACGGGCCGCCCCCAGGTGGTGAAGGTAGGAAACAACACCTCCACTTCACTGATACTCAACATAGGGGCCCCACAAGGGTGCATGCTCAGCCCTCTCCTGTACTCCCTGTTCACCCATGACAGCGTGGCCCGCACGCCTACAACTCAATCATCAAGTTTCCAGATGGCACACCAGCAGTAGGCCTGATTACCAACAATGACAAGACTGCCTACAGGTGTGGGCCCTGGGAGAGTGGTGCCAGAGAGGGGTGCCAGGAAAATAACCTCTCACTCAACGTCACTAAAACAAAGGGGCTGATCTAGGACTTCAGGAGACAGTAGAGGAAGCATGCCCCTAAACCACATTGACGGAACCGCAATGGAGAAAGCTTCAAGTTCCTTGGTGTTAACATCACTCACAATCTGAAATGGTCCACCCACACAGACAATGTGGTGAACAAGATGCAACAGCACCTCTTCAACCTCAGGAGGCTGAAGAAATTTGGCTTGGCCCTTAAAACCCTCACAAACTTTTACAAATACACAATTGAGAGCATCCTGTCGGGCTGTAACACCGCCTGGTACAGCAACTGCACCGCCCTCAACCGCAGGGCTCTCCAGAGGGTGGTGCGGTCAGCCTAACGCATCAACGGGGGCAAACTACCTGCCCTCCAGGACACCTACAGCACCCGATGTCACAGGAAGGCCAAAAATTACAATTAAGGACATCAACCACCCGAGCCATGGCCTGTTCACCCTGCAATCATCCAGAAGGCGAGATCAGTACAGCTGCAACAAAGCTGGGACCGAGAGACTGAAAAAAAGCTTCCATCTCAAGGCCATCAGACTGTTAAACAGCCATCACAAGTCGGGTTTCACCCGGTTACTTAACCCTGCACCTTAGAGGCTGCTGTCCTATATACATAGACATGGAATCACTTGAATAATGGAACACTAGACCCTTTAATAATGTTTACATACTGCTTTACTCATCTCACTGTATTCTATTCTACTGTATTTTAGTCAATTGCCACTCCGACATTGCTCAATCTAATATTTATATATTCCATTCTTTTACTTTTAGATTTTTAAATAGTACTGCACTGTTGGAGCTAGGAACACAAGCATTTCGCTACACCCGCAATAATATCAGCCAAATGTGTGTATGTGACCAATAACATTTGATAACTAACCTTGTGGGGACACACAATTCAGTCCAGTTCAAAATCAGATTTTCCCTAAACCCTAACCTTAATGTAACCCTAAGCCTAACCCTACCTCCTAACACTAACCCTATTTCTAAACTTAACCCCCTAGAAATAGCATTTGACCTTGTGAGAACTAAGAAAATGTTACCAGTTGGTCAGTTTTTTGCTTGTTTTCTATTCTTTGGGGACTTCTGGTCCCCACAAGTATAGTTAAACACACACACACACACACACACACACACACACACACACACACACACACACACACACACACACACACACACACACACACACACACACACACACATACACACATACACACACACACAGTATGAGCTCCCAATGATAGGATAAATGAACCATCAGGGGAATTGACCATTAGTAAGTTGTGTGACTGATTCTGTCTGACTGCACATTATCAATCCAGCTCTGGGGGAGCCCATGGCTGTCCACCCAATGACAAGGGAGGGATGACAGGGGCCTGGGCTGTGGAGGCATGACAGGGGGTGTGGAGGCATGAGATTTTTGTGTAGTGTGGTTGGCTGCAGAGGAAGAGCACAACACTTCTTCATCGTCTCCTGGGAGTGAATTTACATGTCCCATGTAATGTAAGCGGTAGCGATAAGTTGAAATCCATAAATATTGTGTTGTGGCAGATTAATTTATTTTCAGCCACAGAGATGGGGCGCATAGACCCTTTAGGTTACTATGCTTTGATTGATGACTGAAAAGCAAGTGTTGACTAGTTTATGAAAAGTATTGAACTGACTGAATAAAGTCAATCTCCTTTTTATAAATCATACAATGTAGTTAAATGTTTATGGCATCGCATCGGGACAATTAAACCAAATATTTGTATTTTCCTAGGATCTGAAGCCCATGTTGGACTTGCCAGTGACCGCTAAAGTGTAGCCCAGTAATGAGTTGTTTGCGAACGAATCCCAAACCGGCTGCTATCTTGCATACATGTATTTTGTACACCTACACCGAACGCGATCACGACACACAGGTTAAAATATCAAAACAAACTCTGAACCATTACATTACCATTACCATTACCATTACATTAATTTGGGGACAGGTCGAAAAGCACTAAACATGTATGGCAATTTAGCTAGTTAGCTTGCAGTTGCTAGCTAATTTGTCCTATTTAGCTAGCTTGCTGTTGCTAGCTAATTTGTCCTGGGATATAAACATTGAGTTGTTATTTTACCTGAAATGCACAAGGTCCTACTCCGACAATTAATTCACACATAAAACGGCCAACCGAATAATTTCTAGTCATCTCTCCTCCTTCCAGGCCTTTTCATCTTTGAAATTATATGGTGATTGGCATCTACACTTTTACCACGACAACCGGCAAAACATTTAATCTTTCAATCACCCACATGGGTATAACCAATGAGGAGATGGCACATGGGTACCTGCTTCTATAAACCAATGAGGAGATGGGAGAGGCAGGACTTTCAGCGCGATCTGTGTCAGAAATAGAAAGTTCTATTTTAGCCCTTGCCATCGCAGACACTCGTTAGTGCGCGAGAGCAGTGTGGGTGCAATAATTGAATAACATGGATTTCTTTGCGACGCTCGTGCATGTGACGTGTGCGGTCTGGTCAGCATGTTGATCGAGCAGTGTGTCAAGATGCGGCTTGGCAGGGTCGTGCTTTGGAGGATGCATGGCTCTCGACATTCACCTCTCCCGAGACTGTACGGGAGTTGCAGAGATGGGACAAGACTGCAACTACCAATCGGGGAGAAAAAGGGCTGAAAAGTACAACAACAAAATATATATATGTATACAGTATATCCCAGAAATGTTCCATACACACAAGAAGATTATTTCTCTAAGATTGTGTGCACAACTTTGTTTACATCCCAGTTAGTGAGCATTTTTCCTTTGCCAAGACAACGCATCCACCTGACAGTTGTGGCATATCAAGAAGCTGATTAAACAGCATGATCATTACACAAGGCCACTCTAAAATGTGCAGTTTTGTCACACAACACAATGTCACAGATGTCTCAAGTTTTGAGGGAGCATGCAATTGGCATGCTGACTGCAGGAATGTCCATCAGAGCTGTTGCCAGATAATTGAATGTACATTTTTTTTACTATAACGTCCCTACCAAAATGTTGTTTTAGAGAATTTGGCAGTATGTCCAACCAGCCCTGTGACCACGTGTAACCACACCAGCCCAGGGCATGCACATCCGACTTCTTCACCTGCGGGATCGTCTGAGACCAGCCACCCAGACAGCTAAATGAAACTGAGGAGTATTTATGTCTGTAATAAAGCCCTTTTGTGGGGAAAAACACATTTTGATTGGCTGGGCCTGGATCCCCCATGGCTGCACTGCTGCCCAGTCATGTGAAATCCATAGATTAGGATCTAATGTATTTATGTCAATTTACTGATTTCCTTATATGAACTGTAACTCAGTAAAATCATTGAAATTGTGTTGTGTTTATATTTTAGTTCCGTGTAAATTGAAAGAGTAGATTAGATTTAGTTTCTGCCACAATAAATTAAATTGAAAGAGTACACAAGTACCCTCCTCTGAAAATCCCACCCACCATGACTGACTGACAGGCCAAACTGTTAAAGGGATCGTTCACCCCAATTACGAAATGATATATTGGTTTCCTTAACGTAAGTGTCCACAGCAGCAGAGCCAATTAAACGCATCATTTGAAGAACAAACACCATTGTGGCTATTCATATCTTGGAATAAAACTAAATATGACTTGAATCTCAAGAGTAGACATGTTTAATGTTAAAAAAGGTTATCTTAGAAAATAGTCCTTATCATATAGGCCTAGACAATATCCAAAACAACTAACACACTGAATTCATACATTCCCGGTCATTTTAATTGTAAAAGGCATGTCTTTGTACTCAATACCACAACACATTTTACCTATCTGGGAGGTAAAGTTGTTAATCTATTCAATAATTTAGCTGCGTATTTCGGATGGAATCAAAGCATTAGAATGTACCAGAGGCCACCAAAATAGAGCTTGTTCCAAAATTCCTTGGCTGGCTACTTCTTCCCTTGTCTTTGTGCTGATGGAAAACATTGCATAGAGGAGGACGGAGGCTTACATCTCTTCCCCAGCTGCACGCTCCAATGTGCTACTGTAATCAATGAGACACAGGGCTAATGAGGGACGACTCAAAATACCGTGATGAGAAGCCGTGCCATGGTGAGTAGTGCATGTGACTCCCTACATCTATGTGCACTTTAGATTCATAGTTCGGTTATTGGATAGATGGAAGGCTATGTATTTCTCTCTTGAACATACAGGTTACAGAACTAGTACAGGGTAACATTCGGTTGGTTCCGTTCTCACATCTTGTCAACACCTCCACTTATACCCCTCTTTCTTTCCACCCACCTCTCTGCTCAACCCCTGCCTGAAAGAAAAGGAGAGAAGGAGAGGAGGAGAGAATCCTTTGAACAAAGTTTGGAGCTGGAGCTGGTACTGAGGCAGAGTGAGATATTAAGGCCTGTCTCCATGGAGACCCATTCTCTCCAACTCTCTCCCGCTCTCTGTCTCTCTTACACTCTCATTCTTTAACTGTCTTTCTAATTATCCCTGCCACCTTCTCTTCATCTCCCTCAGTTCCTCTCCCACAATTTTTTTCTCTTCATTTCCCGCTCTCACAGTTCTTCATCTCTTCACAGTCTATCAAGCACACTGACCTACCTATACATTTATGCACACTCCTAGCACATACATACAAAGTCAACGGTGGCGGTCGGTGATGTTTAAGGTGAGGGAGGACAATCATTTTTTTAATGAGCATGTCCTTATTTCTATTACAGCATATTAGATGACTGTCACTCATATTTTATTCACGCAGCTTAATATAACATTGATAGGTTTAGGCTAATGCATGATACTAACATTTTCCTTATACCCATCATGAGGTTCCTACAGCCTTGCCGATGAATGAAAGTTTACACAGGTCGAGAACATAATTTGAGGTGACAGTGACACATTCAATCCCACCTTGGACACTCTTGCCTGAATCTAGCTGATCTAGGGAGTGATCAGTAAATAACAGTTGTAAACTATAGCTTCTTTTTGGACAAATTCAGATATGTTTATCCCTGTTTCATTCCGTTTAAGAATGAAACGGCTGACTGAATACACCCCTGATCACACAGAAACACAGTTCACTTTCATAGCAGCCACATACAAACAGCATGATCATTTTTGTTCATTGTATAAATTCCTTCTCACATCTACGCGCTCTCCTCCAGTCACCTTTTCCCTTCGGTTGTTGACTTCATTGAACAACACATCAGCTGTCTGTGGTGAAAAGGTGAGAAAAAAAAACCTTACAAGCCAAACCTTCATATCATAACCACTAACCACTACACACAACCTACATCGTTGTCACCATATAAGCTAACGTCATAGTCAACATAGCTATTAGAACTAACTAGTTAGTAAACCCGTTACAATTATGCATTACAGTGTACAGTCAGCAAGCAGTTTAGCATATACACTGGTGGGCCCCGATGGCAATAAATTCACAAAATCAATGTTGGATAGCCGTAGCCAGCTAGATAACAATAGCATTCCTCTCTGTTTTAGCCGTGTGTTTAAGCAGGCTAAACTTGCTAGCTGCATTCACTAGCTAAGTGAAAGTGAAACAAAAATACACCAAAATATAGCTCTCTCTCTCTCTCTCTTGCTTCTCCTTAATTTAAAAATGAATATGTTCAAAACTGTTCAACTATTGTCTTTCTCTCTCTTTGAGTTGACTACTCACCAAGTTTTTAAAAACAATTCAATTAATTAATTTAACTAGGCAATTCAGTTAACAAATTCTTATTTACAATGACGGCCTAGGAACAGTGGGTTAACTGCTTTGTTCAGCGGCAAAACAACAGATGTTTACCTTATCAGCTCGGGGATTCGATCCAGCAGCATTTCAATTACTGGCCCAATGCTTTAACCACTAGGCTACCTGCCACCCCTGCCACAACGCTAGCTAGCTGTTGCTTATGCTTTTGGTAGTAGATTCATTCTCTGATCCTTTGATTGGGTGGACAACATGTCAGTTCATGACACAAGAGCTCTGATAGGTTGGAGGACGTCCTCCGGAAGTTCTCATAATTACTGTGTAAGTATATGGAAGGGGGTGAGAACCATGAGCCTCCTAGGTTTTGTATTGAAGTTAATGTACCCTGAGGAGAACAGAAGCTAGCTGTCCTCCAGCTACACCATGGTGCTACCCTACAGGGGGCTGTTGAGGCTACTGTAGATCTTCAGTGCAAAACAGTGTGTTTTAACCAATTATTTGGTGACGTGAATATATGTCGTATAGTTTTATCTAACTTTAATGTTTCACTATTTTTATTTTCATGAAACTCACTGAGGAAGATGACCCTCTGAGGAGCCTCCACTGAAAGTCACATCAGCCCTGTACACAGAATCAAAGATACGTTCACAATACAAACAACAAACTACACATTTGTTTCTCCTGAAGTAGCTCTGTAAACACATAGAGAATATGACCAAATTACGAAATACAGCAAAACAGACAGGCGGAGAGTCAGAGAAAGCAACAACAGGATGAACGTGTGTGTTTAGTATCACTCACCCTCTCAGACATACAGTGTGATACTACAGTGTGATACTACAGTGCCACTGCTGCCACACCATCTAAACACACTTCCACTAAACATACCTTTTTTTCTTTCTTTTTTTAAACATTCCCTTCATCTTAGCCTAGTTTTTCTTTTCAAACCAGTTTCAGGTGTTCTACAGAAGTTGCATCAGTGTCAAAGAGAAAACAATAGATTCTCTACTCAAATACTGCACTCTTCTGGCAAGTTCTCTTGGCAAGCTTTTTAAAATTTATTCCACACAAAGAGCAGCCTCTTATGTAATCAGGCATGCTAATTAGCGGTGGCACATAATTAAGGATGTGAAAGTGCACTGTGGTGGAATGTGTCTGTATGTGTGTGTGCGTGCGATGGAGGAGTTTGGAAGGACTCCATCTTGTGAAGTCAGTTCCGTTGATCTGGCGCTGAGCTGAGCTTCTCTCTGATCCAGTTAAACAACATGAACAAGGGATGGAGGGATGGGGGGATGGGGCTCGGTGAACAACAGGCTAAAAGAGATACGGGTGATTTCACGCCATCATAGCCCAAAAATACTTTTGCTACAGTACAGTATCTCAGATTCTTCTGACAATTCTCACATAGAAACTTAATTGAAAGGAAGGAAGTTTGACACAGCCCGTGGCTGAATCTAGTTGCTCCCCCCCGACCATTCGCTCCGACAAACAACGGCCCATGGCTGAATCTAGTTGTCCCCCCCGACCATTTGCTCCGAACAAACAACGGCCCGTGGCTGAATCTAGTTGCCTCCCCCCGACCAGTCGCTCCAACAAACAACGGCCCGTGGCTGAATCTAGTTGTCCCCCCGACCATTCGCTCCGAACAAACAACGGCCCGTGGCTGAATCTAGTTGCCCCCGACCAGTCGCTCCAACAAACAACAGCCCGTGGCTGAATCTAGTTGACCCCCCCGACCATTCGCTCCGACAAACAACGGCCCGTGGCTGAATCTAGTTGTTCCCCCGACCATTCTCTCCGACAAACAACGGCCCGTGCCTGAATCTTGTTGCCCCCAACCCCCTGACCATTCGCTCCGACAAACAACGGCCCGTTGCTGAATCTAGTTAAACCCCCCGTCCATTCACTCCGACAAACAACGGCCCGTGGCTGAATCTAGTTGCCCCCCCGACCATATGCTACAACAAACAACAGCCTGTGGCTGAATCTAGTTGACCCCCCGACCATTCGCTCCGACAAACAACGGCCCGCGGCTGAATCTAGTTGACCCCCCCCGCCTTATAGTGTGCTCTAACATATGAAGCATGACTAGATTCTGAAATACGCATGTTCATATTAATTTGTTCAACATAAAAATAAGAATATCTCAAAAGTGTCCTTATTTATTTTGTTAATTTTAAGACATTGTTTGGAACGATATACTCTCTTAGAAAAAATTGCTATCTAGAACCTCAACGGGTTCTTTGGCTGTCTCCATAGGAGAACCCTTTTTGGTTCCAGGTAGAACCCTTTTGGTTTTTATGTAGAACTCTTTCCACAGAGGGTAAACCCAAAGACGGTCAGAAGGCGAGAAGAGGAAAGAGCTCCATCTTTCTCCCTGAGACTGTATGACTACGGACATGCTGAGAGCGTCACTGCTTTGTGTGTGTTCCCCCTCCATTGTCACAGTGGAACAATGAGAATGTGTGAGAGAAAGACAGACAGCTAGGGTGTATAAGATTGACGAGAGGGAGAAGAGAGAGAGAGGGAGAGAGCAAGATCTAGATTGCATCTGTCAGCGAAGGTAACTAAGGCTGGTCTTCCTGTATTCTGACACGAGTGCTAGTTAGGGATGTGAAGGGGAAAAAATGTATCTTAAGGTTTAACTTAACTGCAATTATTTATTTCTCGGTTTTCCGTTAAAACGGTAAGAAAAATGCATAAAATGCATGTGCACAATGCCGAATATTGCATATAGTGGTCCTATTGCGTATGATCGCTAGGGGACAATGATGTTCTATCTATCTACCGCAGTCATTGGCTGAATCTCAAACCTAACACTTGGCCATTAAGCCCTTTATCGAGTTGCCACTTGCTGTTGTGTTCGATAATGATCACTCAAGTCTGCAAGTGTTTTGGACAAAATTATCATTTTGTCCACTCGACATCCCAACTGACAGTTGTTAATCAATATTCCAAAATTCAAAAACCATTTCCAAGCATTGTCTCCAGCGATCTGTCTTGTGCATGACTCACTCGCTATGAAACACGAGCACTGGGGCAGACACAGATGCATACTCTGATAGACACTGAGAAAGATGTAAAAACAAAACTACATTTCTTTGCTCCTGCACAAAATACGTACAAGTATAACAGTCACCAGTGATTTCTTCAGCTGATTTAGCTTGTTGTAGCCTGCTTGCTGCTAGCTAGCTTCACTACCAAACACAGGGATTGAATTTTAGCTCGCTAGCTAAGGATGTTGGGCACTGCACTGATAAACAGCGTCTAGATTGTCACTTATTTATGAAATATTGACAGCTTGCTGATGAAGTTTTAGACATGTTCGCAGCAGTCAATCCCTACTTTAGCATATTTCCAAAGAACCAATCGCTACGTTGTAACGTTGGGTCAGGTAAAAGCACAGTGCATCAGCAGACTAGGGGCGGCATGGTAGCCTAGTGGTTAGAGCGTTGGACTAGTAACTGAAAGGTTGCAAGTTGAAATCCCTGAGCTGACAAGGTACAAATCTGCTGTTCTACCCCTGAACAGGCAGTTATCCCAATGTTCCTTGGCTGTCATTGAAAATAAGAATTTGTTCTTAACTGACTTGCCTAGATAAATAAAGGTTAAAAAAAATAAAATAGGGGCAGAGCAGGCTGTTTGCTGCTGTCTCTCTGCCATTTATTCAACTTAAAAATGATGTGTGGATTGCTTTATCTGTGGCAAATAATTTGAAAGATGCATACTGTATCTCCTACTAACGTTACAGCATTGTCATTCAGTAATTTTTCTGTCTAGCCTACCAGAGTGAAATGTTGTTTCGGTGCACAGAATCATCACAACAAAAGTTAGAAACTCTGTTTTGGTTCATTCTGTGAATGCTTTGCTTTGTTCAAACTTCCCATGTTGTGTCGGAGCTCCATGTGACCTGTCTGTTCTGCCATTTTAGTTGTAGTAATTTTCATTTTAGTCATTTTAGTCTAACTGGGTTGCCTCCATTCACCGATTCAATTAACGTAACAATTCATGATTAATGTTGCTTAACGTGTGCCCAATTGAAAGTGCGCATGGAAGTGGTCACGTCTGTTTTAGACAGAATGTATGTTATGTGGCAATTGTGAGGAAGCCAGTTACATTTGTATTAGCCAGATGTTGGTGTTATGTTGCCATACATATTGGTATGTTCCATGAAGTGTTCCTTGGGTATTTTTTGGGAGAACAATTGAGTTCTGCTTTCGAATTTAAGTTAGGAGGCTGCTTGAGCTAGGTACACCCCCAACCTGTAAGAGCTATGGAAGCTACAGCGTAAGCCTGTTTTAGGCATAGTGCGGTTTGTTATTTTGTTTGAGAAGTCTATTGTCAACCTGTTTGTCTTGTAAATATTTATCGCCGGCTATCACTATTGAACACTGAGAATAAATATGGACACATCTGCATCAGAAGCTTCTGCTTGGTTCTGAAAATCTGCCCTTAAGACAGCATAACTACATTGCCTATTTCACACCATACAAAGAAGGCACCTATTGGTAGATGGGTAAAATAAAAAGCAGACATTGGATATCCCTTTGAGCACGGTGAAGTTATTAATACACTTTGGATGGTGTATCAATACACCCAGTCACTACAAAGATACAGGCATCCTTTCTTACTACGTTGCCGGAGAGGAAGGAAACAGCTCAGGGATTTCACCATGAGGCCAATGGTGACTTTAAAACAGTTACAGAATTGAATGGCTGTGAAAGGAGAAAACTGTGAATGGACCAACAACATTGGAGCTACTCCACAATACTAACCTAAATGACAGTGAATAAAAGGAAGCCTGTACAGAATAAAAATATCCCAAAACATGCATCTTGTTTGCAATAAAGTAAAACTGCAAAAAATGTGTCAAAGAAATTAACTTCATGTCCCGAATACAAAGTGTTATGTTTTGGGTAAATCCAACACATCAGAGTACCAATTCATATTTTTAAGCATGGTGGAGGTTGCATCATGTTATAAGTAGGCTTGTCATCAGCAAGGGCAAGGACGTTTTTTAACATAAAAAGAAACGGAAAAGAGCTAAGCACAGCCAAAATCCAAGAGGAAAACCTGATTTAGTCTGCTTTTCAACAGACACTGAGTGACAAATTCACTTTCAGCAGGACAATAACCTAAAACACAAGGCCAAATATACATTGGAGTTGCTTACCAAGACGACGTTGAATATTCCTGAGTGGCTTTGTTACAGTTGACTTAAAATCGACTTCAAAATCTGTGGCAAGACTTGAAAATGGCTGTCTAGCAATGATCAATAACAAACTTGACAGAGCTTGAAGAATTTTTTAAAGAATAACGTGCAAATATTGTACATACAGTGCACTCAGAATTTATTCAGACCTTTTTCCACATTTTGTTACGTTACAGCATAATTCTAAAATGGATTAAATATGTATTTTTTCTCATCAATCTGCACACAATACCCCATAATCATAAAGCGAAAACAGGGTAAGAAATGTTTGCTAATTTATAAATGGCCTTGACCCAAGCATTATCTATTTTATGAATGACTTCTGATAATTCCAGGGGGGTACCAGGCATTCGATCTATCTTTAACCCTTACATTTGTAAAAGATTATCCACAACAGTTTTGAAGACATCTGCAAAGAGGCTGAAAGCTAAATCAGGTTTAGAGCTGAAATACAATCAAGGTTACTAAAATAAAGATCCTGTAAAAAAGCCTGTTTACGGACGTTTTTAAAGTTCCTCTTTGTGATGAGACAAGGCTTAAATGTTTGTATTCTCACATCTCTAACACACACATCTGGGCAATGGTCACTAATGTCTTGGACAAAGCCAAAGGTTAGTCAATGGAGGACGGTAAACATGTAAAACAGTTATGGATACATTTTTCCCCAGTCAAAGGCTTAAAGATAGTAGCTCACATTTTTTGGCAAGGGAAATTGGACTTCAATAAAGAGACAGAGAAAGGATTTTTAATAAAAAATAGCTACTCCACCACCTCTACCCTGTCTGTCAGCTCTGAACACATGATAACCCTCCATATTACTATCAGAGTCCAGAAGGCAGGCTCCCGAGTGACGCAGCGGTCTAAGGCACTGCATCGCAGTGGTTGAGGCGTCACTACAGACATCCTGGTCGATTCCAGGCTGTCTCACAAGTGGCTGGGATTGGGGGTCCCATAGGGCGGCACACAATTGGTCCAGGGTCGAACTCACATATGTTGACGCTCCAGATACTCAACTAGTCTAAAGATGGCCAGTTTTATTGCTTCTTTAATCAGAACAACCGTTTTCAGCTGTGCTAACATAATTGCAAAAGGGTTTTCTAATGATCAATTAGCCTTGTAAAATTGTAAACTTGGATTAGCTAACACAACGTGCCATTGGAACACAGGAGTGATGGTTGCTGGTAATGGGCCTCTGTACGCCTATGTAGATATTCCATTAAAAATCTGCCGTTTCCAGCTACAGTAGTCATTTACAATATTAACAATGTCTACACTGTATTTCTGATCAATTTGATGTCATTTTAATGGACAAGAAATGTGCTTTCCTTTCAAAAATAAGGACATTTCTAAGTGACCCCAAACTTCTGAAAGGTAGTGTATATACATTGTTTTAATTGTCCCCAGAGATACAAGTTTCAGTCAATACCAGAATTCCCGGATTCATCTGCATAGCCCTGATCTTGATATTATCCAGTTTCAACCTGTCTTTATAAAACTTTTTTAAAAGTCACATGGAAACTCCAACTCAAGCAAGCTATGTTCAATAGGTGGTTGCAGGCCCTGTCTGATGGTTGATATTGATATAGTTGGTATGTCTATAAGATTGAATAAAATTGCACCATTTGGTCTATCCCTATTAGTAATAATGATAGGGCCTGCGACCACAGCCAATGTCAATATGATGAACTCTCAGAGTAACCGATGATGGAATGTTATAAACTGACTTACATGGCCTTGGTTGCTATTGTGCAACAGCCCAAGCACTCTACGTGATTTGAAAACTAAGGGGATATTCAAGTTTATAGAATTCACATTTGAACTAAAAGCAATGGGTGAGCAGACCAGAGTGGGTTCCTCTTTTGAGCTAACAATAGCAGATCTAAGAGTGGAATTCAAATGAATGGGTAGAAGATGACAACTCACAACACCCCTGGCAGTACAGACAACAGTACGACGATAACTCTTAGAGAGGATGGGAGGTATTACCTGAGTGGGGCTTGGTCTGTCTCTGAGTCAATATCTTAACGTGGCCTTGAAATGTGAAGAGAGGGCCCAGGCTTCTAGATAGTTTGGATGGAGTCCATCATCCCTGTAGAGCATCTTTTCCTTCCAAAAAGCGTTCGAAATTGTATGCACAATGAGAGCAGCAGCCCTTGGCAGATGGAAGAAATCCTGTTATGTCCTTCACTGTAGCCCCCGGGTAGCACAGGGTTTTTGCTCCAGGAACCGAGATGTGCCTCACCATGGAACTACCAATGAGGATGGCTGGAGGAAGGTGAATGGCCATGGATGTCCAGCCTTTTCTGAGCCTCCTTGAGGACCGATGGGAGATGGGGGACAGGGGGCTCACATCGTCAATAGAAGCCCTCCAAGCAGGGAAAGGGGGGGGGGGCTGGAGCCTCAGACACCCTCGAGGCCTGATGTGTGAGGGAGACCAGGAGGTACGGACCTGTGGTAGAGATCACCTGAGCTGGACCTTCGGTTGACAGGGTAGAGGAGGAAGGAGCAGGAATATCTGGAAACAGGTGGGTGAAACTGTTGGTAAGAAGGATGGGATCCCCCAGAGCCATTTCAGCCCCATTCACCAAAGAACGCTGCCTTGCACTGGGTTTATGGTGTGTGACGTGCCTCCACTGAGAAGCAAGATCAATAACCGTGGCATCTGCCAGTTCCTCATAAAGCGTCCTTGCTCCTTTATTCTCCAAGGAGGGTGGGGAGTGGGGGCCAGGATGGGATGGGAAGGGCGGGTGAGATGGGAGAGGAGGGGTCTCTGCCCTGGCCAGTCAGTCAGAGAGTGGCAACACAGTGGCGAGGCAGTAGCACAATGACCAGGCTGAGGAGTGGAGAAGGAACACGAATAAGCTGACAGTTTCCACATTGGAAATTTGGCTGGACAATATTATTCCCGGAACTGTGAAAAGTAGGTGCAGCTCCCACATGGAATGAAACGTTCACCGTAGTCTCTGAAAGTGGTAGCTGCCAATCAGTAAAAAAATATATATATATATTCTGCGAAAATCGATGCAAAGAAAATAGTTTGGCGAGGAATTCTCTGAAAGTAAATCAATATATACAGTGTGATAGTTAGTTAGATTGAATCACACAGTTTGTAGGATCATCCGAGTTATAAGAAGCAATCTAAAACCCAATCACAGACTAAAAACCAGCCAGCACTAGGACCCACAATAAACACATTCAAGGCACAAAACTCACCAGCATAACAACAGTAAGGAGAGAGCGGTGACTTACTCAATGCAATTAAAGGCTGGGGCCCATCAAAACTACAACACAACAGAGGCCTTGTTACCAGTACGATAGCCAGGAGAGAAGCACCTTGGAGGGGATGTAGTTTCTGGTACAGGCCAGTAGAAGCCAGGAGGGTGGCAAGAGCTACACCTGGCCACCGAAGAGTAAAAAATAATACATCCAAGTGAAGTTCAAGTATGGCAGTAGTCCATAAACATCTAAGGCACAATGTCAAGTGGAAGGATGAAAGCAACAGTAGGCAGGTGTCTGCTCAGACAATGCCCCAGTGCAGAGTAGGGTGCCCAAGTACAGTACATCCAAGCAGGCCTCAAGGGTTTCATCAGACCTGTTTTGTATATCTCCTTAAAAACTCTGTATGCAATATTGCACTATTGTCCAATGTGTTCAAAGCCAGATGAAACAAATGTAAAGTGGAGCTGGTTGACAAACAAACATGACAAGAATCATCGCAGACACCCTTGTAAAGTATTGTGTGATATCTTTCTTATTGGATATGTAATATATACATATACACTGAGTATACAAAACATTAAGAGAAAGACTGACCAGGTGAATCCAGGTGAAAGCTCCCTTATTGATGTCACCTGTTCAATCAAATCAGTGTAGATGCAATAGAGGAGACAGGTTGAAAAATGATTTATAAGCCTTGAGACATGGATTGTGTATGTGTGCCATTCAGAAGGTGAATGGGCATGACAAACGATTTCAGTGCCTTTGAACAGGCATGGTAGTAGGTGCCAGGCGCATCGGTATGTGTCAAGAACTGCAACGCTGCTAGGTTTTTCACGCTCAACAGTTTCCTGTGTGTATCAAGAATGGACCACTCCCCAAAGGACATCAAGCCAACTTGACACACTTGTGGGAAGCATTGGAGTCAACATGGGCCAGCATCCCTATGGGACGCTTTCTACACCTTGTAGAGTCCCTGTCCCGACAAATTGAGGCTGTTCTGAGAACAAAAGGGGGAGTGGTGCGGGGGTTCCTAATGTTTATATACTCTCTGTATGTGACACTCTTACTAAACTAGACACGGACAGTGTTTTTATATTAGCAGGTCTTATTTTCTATCATGCATATTTGAGTGCCTTTTAATCATGTGTGCTGTGTTCACAACGATTGCTTTTTACTTAATATCGGTCATTCTCATGAGTGAAATTGAATTGCATGAAATATTGTATTTCGTTGCTTGGTGTGCTGTGATCCCCAGATTGTTTTGAGACAGCTCTTGCCAATTCCCCATCACCTCCTCCCTCCCCAAACAAATTGCTAAACACGCCCCAGAACTAAGTTAAAAAGAACTGGAACTTACCTTCAGGGCGATTGGGACCAGGGACTTCTCAACCGATGGATGTCCACCTCGTGCTGCTGCCTCTCTCCGCCTGCTGACACACCCAACACTACAACCCAGGAGGCCTTGCACAGAGAGAGAGAAACCACCCAGCAAGCAGCCACTGACAACCTAGCCAGGCTACCAAGAGCTCAACTCATGCAACGCTCTCTATAGTACTACTAAAGGAAAGTACCTATTTCCAGTGTGGAGTGTGACTCCAATTGTTGGCCAGTACATGCTTTAATTGTTTGTTTTCTGTCTTCCGTGACTACAGACGCAAGACAGACACGGCCGACGCAACCGTGAAAGGATACACCCAATGCTACCACATAGCTGGTGTGGCGCAAGGGACAGCCAGCGACCTGCCATTGACAACCATATACTAACGACCCCTGTTCGGGTAGAGCCGACTGAATGAACCATGCTTGGGTAGAGCCGAACTAATATTGCTCTGAAAGAACCAAGCGAATGATCATTGGCCACTGCTCGGTGAGTGAATCAACTGCTGTCTTAGTTTGCCCCTGTGCTCAGTTAGCCTATAGCTCTTTTGTGTTTCTTATCGGGCTGTAGTGATACTGTATTGTCATTGCTATAAAAGCTGAATTTACATTAAACAACTTTTGATTGCACTTTGGCCTGTCTCTGTGGTTGTTTGCCGTGGGATTTGAGAACTCTGCTTTTGGCGTACACCCACTGGCCAGTTTATTAGGTACACCAAAGCAAGCAGACAGGCATCGAGGCATTCAGTTACTCTTCAATTGAATGTTAGACTGTGCAAAACTAGTGATCACTGAGTGTGGTATGATTGTCAGCGCCAGACCATCCAGTATCTCAAAAACGTCCGCCATCCTGGGCTTTTCACGCAAGACAATGTCTGGAGTTTACCTAGAATGGTGCAATAAACAAAACATCCAGTCAACTGCAGTCATGTTGTCACGCCCTGACCTTAGAGATCCTTTTAATTCTCTATTTGGTTAGGTCAGGGTGTGACTAGGGTGGGCAATCTGTTTTCTATTTCTTTGTTGGCCTGGTATGGTTCCCAATCTGAGGCAGCTGTCTATCGTTGTCTCTGATTGGGGCTCATATTTAGGCAGCCTTTTCCACCTGTTTTTTGTGGGATCTTGTTTTTGTGTAGCTGCCTGTGAGCAGCCCAGAACATCACATTTAGTTTTCTTCTATTTTTGGTGAGTTTCATATTTATTAAACATGTGGAACTCTAAGTACGCTGTGCTTTGGTCCATTCAGACGATAGTGACACGTGGGTGAAAATGGCTTGTTGATAAGAGATGTCGACGGAGAATGGCAAGAATCGTGCAAACGGACGAAACGGCCCAGTACAATAGTGGCATGTAAAACATTTCAGAATGCACAACTTGTCACAGATAGGCTATTGCAACTGATGACCACACCGGGTTCCACGCCAATCAGCTAAAAATAAGAGGCTCCAGTGGGCACTCGATCACCAACACTGGACTTTGAGGACTGTAAAAACATTGCCTGTTGCAATCCCAGCGTGGCTCGCTATTAGAGCACCACCAATTTCAATTTATTAAAGACGACTACAATGCCTATATTGAGTGGTGGAAACGGATGATGAGCCTGCCAAAAACTCCAGAACTGTGTTTGTAAAAATCTGGAGAAACCCTATTTGTTTGAGCTCCTCTTCAAAAACCTTTTAGAGTCTCGCTTTGCGTAGTGTGGCACTGTTGACTCCCTTGTAGAGTGGAAGAATCTGAGCATATGGTGAAGTAGAGGATGATGATGCCCGCACAGCTCTGCAGCTTGGAGAAGTAGCAAACGTCAAACAGGTAGACTGCCATGAAGAGACTGGTCAGGGAAGAGTGCCACCAGCAGTGAGTGAGTCCTGTATACAACACACTCTTTAGGTTTGGCTCAATAAAGAAATGGCACACTGTAGTGAGGTCAAAGTGCTTTGATCGATGAGCAGTGATAAATTGAGTGAGATTTTAGTTTTTTTGTATTTTTACTCTTATTCTCCCTAATTTCATGATATCCAATTAGCCTTGTCCCGTCTCTGCAACTCTCGTACGGACTCGGGAGAGCTGAAGGATCAAGAGCCATGTGTCCTCTGAAACACGACACCCGCCAAGCCGCACTGCTTCTTGACACACTGCTCGCTTAACCCGGAAGCCAGCCGCACCAATGTGCCTGGAGACCGTATTCAGTGTTCATGCGCCCGGCTGGCCACAAGGAGTCGCCAAACCCTCCCCCTACTCGCTGTTTGTTACCTATGCATATGTAACTTCGCCCCACCTACATGTACAGATTACCTCAACTAGCCTGTACTCCTGCACACTGACTCGGTACCGGTGCCCCCTGTATATAGCCTCGTTATTCTTATTGTGTTACTTTTATTACGTATTTTAGCCTACTTGGTAAATATTTTCTTCTTGAACTGCACTGTTGGTTAAGGGCTTGTAAGGTAACGTCTACACTTGTTGTATTCGTAAAGTTTGATTTGATTTAACCCGGACGACGCTGGGCCAATTGTGCACCGCCTCATGGGTCTCACGATTGTGGCCTGGGATCGAACCAGGGTCTGCAGTGATGCAGACCACTGCGTCACTCGGGAGGCTCAAAAATAGATTTGTTGACAGACTTCACACTTGATAGTTAAACATACTGACACCGATAATCTGTCAAACTGGAAACATTGAAAAAATATTACACTGTGAATTTAGGAAAGGTGATAGCTAGTCAGTTGCACAACAATGCATTCAACTGAAATGTGTCTTCTGCATTTAACCCAACCCCATCTGAATCAGAGAGGTGTGGTGGGCTGCCTTAATCAACATCCACGTCATTGACGCCCAGGGATCAGTTGTTGGGGGTTAACTGCCTTGCTCAAGGGTAGAACGGCAGATTCCCCCCCACCAATCTGGATTGGGGATTCGAACCAAAAACATTTCAGTTACTTGCCCAACACTCTTTAACTGCTAGGATACCTACATACAAAGGGAGAGCACCGTATGCCATTACTGTGATAACCAGATCCATGTATGTATGGCTACACCCACAGCTGGCCTTGGAGCAGGTGATGAGGAAAATTATGAACACTAGGAATTGGAACCCAAACATGTAGTACATCTGGTGAGAGAAAATGTTGAGCAAATACTCAATAATTAATTAAATTCAGTGTACTTGCTTAGAGGCTGAGTTGACCGTGGTTCAAATAAATCAGTAGGTGTTTACTTATTAGTTAGATTGTGAATGTTAATTACACAATCATTAACTTTTACATTTTTTATGAATCATTATACATGCACTACTAGAGTAATTCAGGCTCATGGTTGAGAGGCAGACCTGACCCTTGTTCTTACCAGATGCTTTTGAGGATGAAGAAGAGCTGGATGAAGATGCAGCCGAAGGGCAGGACGCCCACCAATACGATGCTGGGCATGGGCTTGGTGGTGAATGAATCGTCATGGATCTGCCAAGTGAACTTGGTTTGCTGCTCAATCGTATGGAGCACAGAGGGTAGCATAGAAACTCATCAAGACACTGTTAGATCCTTGTTAGTGTGCAATGTTTTCTCTGTTATGCCAGCGTGAAAGAGATCGCAAACACAGGGGGGAAATGCACATGATGTCAAATGACCGGAAAGAGTTATTCATACAGTGTGATCTTGAAGCCTCTTGAAGCCGAAGTAGGCTAGGCGCCCACGAAAGGAGAGGGGCACGGAGATGCCAAACCACAAAGCCAAGATGGCCATCATAAGATGGCTGCTATAAGAAGCCCTCCAGCCACAGGATTGGCTTAATCAGGAAGTCTGCAAACAAGATTCTGAGAGGGAGGAAGAGAACATTTGTGGGGGAGGGGCGGGACAGTGAATATCTCACCAACTTTGTTGTTGCATAAACAATAAGGGGGTTAGTGGGCACATTACACCAGGGCCCATATTTTTTTATTTATTTTATTTATTTTACCTTTATTTAACCAGGTAGGCAAGTTGAGAACAAGTTCTCATTTACAATTGCAACCTGGCCAAGATAAAGCAAAGCAGTTCGACAGATACAACGACACAGAGTTACACATGGAGTAAAACAAACATACAGTCAATAATACAGTATAAACAAGTCTATATACAATGTGAGCAAATGAGGTGAGAAGGGAGGTAAAGGCAAAAAAGGCCATGGTGGCAAAGTAAATACAATATAGCAAGTAAAACACTGGAATGGTAGTTTTGCAATGGAAGAATGTGCAAAGTAGAAATAAAAATAATGGGGTGCAAAGGAGCAAAATAAATAAATAAATTAAAATTAAATACAATATTCACAAATATTCACACAAATATATTCACAAAGCATCCAATGCTACTTTTGTATCCACCTACTGCATACACCCTGGTCAGGGCCAGCCAGGAAGAAGCTTACCCAACCACTCTGAGGCATTGGTTGTGTAGATAGCAGAGGCAGAGATGTGCTTAGCAGATCTGAAAGCACAACATGGTGGCGGAGGGGATGGCTGCCGTTTTACGGGCTCCTAACCAATTGTGCTATTTGTGTGTTTTTTCACATTGTTTGTAACTTATTTTGTACATAATGTTGACGCTACCATCTCTTATGACCGAAAAGAGCTTCTGGACATCAGAACAGCGATTACTCACCTTGAACTGGATGAAGATTTTTCTTTAATGAGTCTGAAGCGAAGGCTATAATGCGGCTCCCAGACAAGGCCCAAATCAACATCATTCGCATGATTAAAAACTGAATAAAAACGGAAATATCTTATGTGTCACCGAGTCGTGGCTGAACGACGACACAGATATTATAAAGTTGTCTGTGTTTTCCATGTATCAGCAGGACAGAACAGCTACGTCCGGTAAGACGAGGGTTTATTTGTCAATAACAGCTGATACGCGATGTCGAAAATTAAGGTAGTCTCGAGGTATTACTAGCCTGAGTTAGAGTACCTCATGATAAGCTGTAAACAATACTATCTACCAAGAGTTCATCTATATTTTTCGTAGCCGTCTATTTACCACCACAAACCGACACTTGCACTAAAACCGCACTCAATGAGCTGTATCAGGCCATAAGCAAACAAGAAAATGCTCATCCAGAAGCGGTGCTCCTAGTGGCCGGGGACTTTAATGCAGGAAAGCTTAAATCCGTTTTACCTCATTTCTACCAGCATGTCACAATGTGCAACCAGAGGGGAAAAAAAACTCTCAACCACCTTTACTCCACTCACAGAAACAAGTACAAAACTCTCCCTCGCCCTCCATTTGGAAAATCTGACCATAATTCTATCCTCCTGATTCCTGTTTACAAGCAAAAACTAAAGCACGGAGTACCAGTGTCTCGCTCAATACGGAAGTAGTCAGATGATGCGGATGCTATGCTACAGGACTGTTTTGCTAGCACAGACTGGAATATGTTCCGGGATTCATCCAATGGCATTGAGGAGTATACCACCTCAGTCACCGGCTTCATCAATAAGTGCATTGACGATGTTGTCCCCACAGTGACCGATGTTGTCCCCACAGTACATATCCCAACCAGACCCATGGATTACAGGCAATATCAAAACCGAACTAAAGGCTAGAGCTGCTGGCTTTCAAGGAAAGGGACACTAACCTGGACTTTTATAACAAATCCCGCTATGCCCTCATAGGCAAAACGTCAATACTGGACTAAGATTGAATCATACTACACCTGCTTTGACATTCGTCAGATGTGTCAGGGCTTGCAAACTATTACAGACTGCAAAGTAAAACCCAGTCATGAGCTGCCCAATGATGCGAGCCCAGCACACAGGCTAAATGCCTTTTATGCTCACTTTGAGGCAAGCAACACTGAAGCATGCATGAGAGCACCAGCTGTTCCGGACGACTGTGTGATCATGCTCTCCGTACCAGATGTGAGCAAGACTTTTAAACAGGTGGGGCCAGATGGATTACCAGGAAGTGTACTCATGACATGCGAGGACCGACTGGAAAGTGTCTTCGCTGACATTTTTAAATCTCTCCCTGACCAAGTCTGTCATACCTACATGTTTCAAGCAGACCATCATGGTCCCTGTGCACAGGAAAGTGAATGTTACCTGCATAAATGACTACCGCCCCGTAGCACTCACGTCAATGAAGTGCTTTGAAAGGTTGGCCATGGCTCACATCAACACCATCATCCCGGAAACCCTAGATCCACTCCGATTCGCATATCACCCAATCAGATCCACAGATGACACAATCTCAAGCACACTCCACACTGCCCTTTCCCACCTATGTGAGAATGCTGTTTTACAAATTCTTATTTACAATGACAGCCTACCGGGGAACAGTGGGTTAACTGCCTCGTTCAGGGACAGAACAACATATTTGTACCTTGTCAGCATGAGGATTCGATCCAGCAACCTTTCGGTTACTGACCCAACACTCTAACCACTAGGCTACCTTCCGCCCTGTTCATTAACTACAGCTTAGTGTTCAATACAATAGTGCCCACAAAGCTCATCACTAAGCTAAGAACCATGGGACTAAACACCTCCCTCTTCAACTAGATCCTGGACTACCCAGGTGGTAAGGGTAGGTGACAACACATCTGCCACGCTGATCCTCAACACAGGGGCACCTCAAGGGTGCATGCTTAGTCCCCTCCTGTACTCCCTGTTCACCCACGACTGTGTGGTCAAGCACGACTCCAACACCATCTTTAAGTTTGTTGACGACACAACGCTGGTAGGCCTGATCACCAACAACAATGAAACAGCCTATAGGGAGGAAGTCATAGACCTGGCAGTGTGGTGCCAGGACAACAACCTTTCCCTCAACATGAACAAGACAAAGGAGAAGATTGTGGACTACAGGAAAAAGACGGCCAAATACGCCCCCATTCACATCGATGGGGCTGTAGTGGAGCGGGTCGAGAGTTTGAAGTTCCTTGATGTCCATATCACCAAAAAGCTGTCATGGACCAAACACACCAAGAAAGTTGTGAAAAGGGCATGACAATGCCTTTTCCCCCTCGGGAGACTGAAAAGATTTTGCATGGGTCCTCAGATCCTACAGCTGCACTATCGAGAGCACCTGACTGGTTGCATCACCGCCTGGTATGGCAACTACTCTGCATCCAACCGTAAGAAGCTACAGAGGGTAGTGCGTACAGCCCAGTACATCACTGGAGCCACGCTTCCTGCCATCCTGGACCTAATATACTAGACACTGTCAGAGGGAGGCCCAAAAAACTATCAAAGTCACCCATGTCATAAACTGTTCTCTCTGCTACCGCACGGCAAGCGCTACCGGAGCACCAAGTCTAAGTCCAAAAGGCTCCTTGACAGCTTCTACCCCCAAGCCATAAGACTGCTGACCATTGAATCAAATGGCCACCCGGACAATTAGCATTGACACCCCCCCCCCTTTAATTTTTTACATTGCTGCTACTCACTGATTATTATCTATGCATAGTCACTTTACCCCTACCTACATGTACAAATTACCTCGACTAACCTGTACCCCCGCACATTTACCCCCTGTATATAGCCTCATTACTGTTGCTTTAGTTTATTCAGTAAATATTTTCTTAACTCTATTTTCTTGAAACTGCATTGTTGGTTAATGGGCTTGTAAGTAAGCATTTCACAGTAAGGTACTGTTGTATTCGGCGCATGTGCCAAATACGATTTGATTATTTCAATGAGAACTTGGATCACTTGGCAATTCACCATAATTCAGTATTCTTCATTCTGATGATTTGGACATCTTGAGACAAATAGCAATCCAGTACAAATATATTAAAACATAATATGGAATTTACTCCAAATAAAATTGTATTGGTCACTTAAACGTTTAGCACATGTTATTGTGGGTGTAGCGAAATGCTTGTGTTTCCAACCGTGCAGCAATATCTAACAAGTAATATCTAACCATTTCAAACAATACACACAATACACACAAATTTAAAGTAAAGTAAATAAATATTTGGACGAGCAATGTCGGAGCGACATAGACTAAAATACAGTAGAATAGAATACAGTATATAAGGTGAGGTGGGTCGTGCAAAATAAGTGGCCAGTGATTTCAAGTCTATGTATATAGTCCATCAGCCTCTAAGGTGTTAGTGATGGCTAACAGTCTGATGGCCTTGAGATAGAAGCTGTTTTTCAGACTCTTGGTCCAAGCTTTGATGCACCTGTACTTACATTACCTTCTGGATGATAGTGTGGTGAACAGGCAGTGGCTCGGGTGTTTGTTGTCCTTGATGATCTTTTTGGCCTTCCTGTGACATCGGGTGCTGTCGGTGTTGTGGAGGGCACGGAGTTTGTTCCCTGGTCATGCGTTGGGCAGACCGTTGCCGTACCAGGCGGTGATACATCCCAACAGGATGCTCTCAATTGTGCATCTGTAAACGTTTGTGAGGCTTTTAGGTGCCAATCCAAATTTCTTCAGGATCCTGAGGTTGAAGAGGCACTGTTGCGCCTTCTTCATCACACTGTCTGTGTGGGTGGACCATTTCAGTTTGTCAGTGATGTTTGCACCGAGGAACTTGAAGCTTTCCACTTTCACCACTGCGGTCCCGTCGATGTGGATAGAGGAATGCTGCTGTTTCCTGAAGTCCACGATCATCTCTTTTGTATTGTTGACGTTGGGTGAGAGATTATTTTGCTGGCACCACTCTCGCAGTTCCCTCACCTCCTCCCTGTAGGCTGTCTTGTCATTCTTGGTAATCAGGCCTACTACTATTGTGTCATCTGAAAACTTGATGATTGAATTGAAGGTGTGCATGGCCACACAGTCATGGGTGAACAGGGAGTACAGGAGGGGGCTGAGCACACACCCTTGTGTGGCCCCTGTGTTGAGGATCAGCGAAGTGGAGGTGTTGTTTCCTAACTTCACCACCTGTGGGGCGGCCCGTCAGGAAGTCCAGGACCTAGTTGCACAGGGCGGGGTTCAGACCCAGGGCCCCAAGTTTAATGATGAGCTTGGAGGGTACTATACTGTTGAATGCTGAGCTATCGTCAATAAGCAGCATTCTTACATACTGTAGGTATTCCTCTTGTCCAGATGGGATTGGGCAGTGCGATGGTGATTGCATCATCTGTGGATGTATTGGGGCAGGAAGCTAATTGAATTGGGTCTAGGGTGTCAGGTAAGGTAGAGCTGATATGATCCTTGACTAGTTTCTCAAAGCACTTCATGATGACAGGAGTCCTACAGGGCGATAGTCATATAGTTTAGTTACCTTTGCTTCCTTGGGTACAGGAACAGCGATGGACATTTTGAAGCATGTGGGGGCAGCAGACTGGGATAGGGAGAGATAGAATATGTCCGTAAACAGACGTAAGCCACTTCTCAGTAAAAGGCACAAGGCTTGGATTTTGCCAAAAGGCACCTAAAGACTCCCAGATCATGAGAAACAAGATTCTTTGGTCTGATGAAACCAAGAAGGAACTCTTTGGCCTGAATGCCAATTGTCACATCTGGAGAAAACCTGGCACCATCCCTACAGTGAAGCATAGTGGTGGCAGCATCATGATGTGGAGATGTTTTTTAGCGGCAAGGACTGGATCAAGGGAAAGATGAACAGAGAAAAGTACAGAGAGATCCTTGATGAAAACCTGCTCCAAAGAGCTCAGGACCTCAGACTGGGGCAAAATGTTCACCTTCCAATAGGACAATGTCCCTAAGCACACAGCCAGAGCCCGGACTTGAACCCGATCAAACATCTCTAGAAGACCTGACAATAGCTGTGCAGCGACGCTCCCCATCCAACCTGATCGAGCTGATCAACCTGATCAACCTGATCGAGACGATCTGCAGAGAAGAATGGGAAAACTCCCCAAATACAGTTGTGCCAAGCATGTAGCGTCATACCCAAGAAGACTCGATGCTGTAATCATGCCAAAGGTGCTTCAACAAAGTACTGAGTAAAGAATCTGAATACTTATGTGAATGTGATATTTCCATTTTTTTATTTTTTTATTTATTTTATAAATTTGCAAACATTTCCAAAAACCTGTTTTTCTTCGTCATTATGTGGTATTGTGTGTAGCTTGATGAGGAAAAAACAATTGAATCCATTCTAGAATAAGGCTGTAACGTAACAAAATGTGGAAAAAGTCAAGGTGTCTGACTACTGTAACGAATCTGTAAGGCCACCGAAACTTACATGTTGTTTGTTGACTGGTGTAAACAATCTAGGACACTGATTTCACATGGAATAATCAAGTTGATAGTTTATTTGGATGAACAGACAATGCACCCAGCACTGACCAGCCACACACAACGCTTTCCCAAAAACTCTCCCCCAGCATGCCTCCCGCATCCTCACATACAGCAAATCATTTGCATACCAGTGGGTGATAGGCTGAGAGATTTTTGAATGTGTAAAACAGACAATACTTTCCGAATGCACTGTAGCTATCTAATTGATGTTGCTCTAGCTAGCTCACCCAAAGCAGGCTTTTCTCCTCCTCGCTGGTCTGCAGATACATGACTACATGATGATGATGTTGTGGTTGCATCCGACACTAGAACAACAACAACTAGCTAGCTATATCAGATATTCAGGAAAATCAGCTGATATAGCAAGCCAATAAAATTTATATCATTGCATTGGTTCGACATTGATAATTAATCAAGGAAAAAAGGTGAGATCTCTCAGATTCTATTTCTGTTGTAGTTCGCTGTCATCTCGTCTGGGCACTTTATCAGCCAGATGAAGCAACTGCACATTTAATTTTCTTCCCCGTCCCCTCTTGTCTTGATTCTACAGGGAGCTAGCTTTTTCTCCTCAAAATATTACTAGCAAGCTAGCTAAGGTTAGCCAACTTGAGCAGAGATCTCAGCTTGCTAACTAGCAAAGCCAACCTACTACACACCAAATATACACAGAGCAAACAAGTATTTTCTAAACTAATGTTAGTGTCAACCAAATGACGGTTACGTAGCTAAACCTATTGTTCTGTTACACAACGTAAGAAACAATAAATACAGGCTAGCCAGAAGGCTCTAATGCTAGATAGCTAACCAGCCAAGTAATTTCAATAGACAAGAGGCTAGCTAGCTTCAGCTTTCTAGCAGTTATGCTATGTGGAAACACTCGTTTTAATTATTCCCTTCATCTTTCTCACCAACACCTTGCTGTAGATTTCTGTGAATATCATTTAGCTAGTAATTTTAACAAATGTTATCCATATTTAACAGAGTGGAAAGCGTGCTTCCAAACCAGAACCCTGTAAAACGTGAAAGCACTTTTCCTCACCAGATTACAAACACATTTTTTATTTTTTTAACTACAAAACTTTTGGCAGAGTTTAGTCGCTAAATTTGTGACAAAACTCAGACAGTGTAGATGCGACATCGGCAAATATAGTTTTGATTCACAGAAGAAGATTCACCAGTCGCAAGTTTAGTAAAGGTGTTGCATTAATTCTCAAATTGAGTTTCATGCTTGCAAATCTTATTGAACTTATTCACATATCAAGTCACATGTTTGCAAGTGTTGTTGTATTTATTCACACATCACGTTATGTGCTTGCGAGTGTTGTTGCTATCCCACAACACCTTGCGACAATTCCAAAAACTTCTGTATTAATGGCTGGCTCAGGTCCCTGCTTGGGAGAAAATGTTTCAGATGAATAACTTTGCAAAATGTAAGTACTGCGTTTATTTACTCACCAAATTTAGTTAAAATGTTGAACAAATTGCTCTCATATACATTTTGAATTCAAATGATGCAGCTGTTTATCAGCCCACGAGCCAAGCTAAGTTAGCTCGTCGGACGCAATGGCTAGCTAGCAGGCGATCTCGTCCTGGTTATCAGCTGTTTATCAGCCCACTAGCCAAGCTAAGTTAGCTCGTCGAACGCAATGGCTAGCTAGCAGGCGATCTCGTCCTGGTTATCAGCTGTTTAGGGATGAACAGATAAATAAGCTTAACGTAAAATAAGCAGTGTCAATTGTGAAGACCCGGACAGTTTTTTATCCTGAATTTGCGAGCCAGCTGATGACAAATGTAGCAAATGTTTTTTTCTATTTGTTTTCAGGGACAGATGTGATGCGTTAATTTCACTCCATGGCACTGGCAGGACAAAATAGTCGTGTCCGACTGGTTCGGTGGCAAGAAAGTGTAACAATATCAGACCAAAAATTTAGAGGGAAATCTAGGCTTGCTAGCCAGCCAAGTTATTTGTGCAGTCTTATATGATCAGTCAACACATGCGTGTATGACCTCTTTACCTAACGTTAGCTAACTTTCTTCTTGTCACTGTCACCTCCCCTCGTGTTTCACCATTGCAAATAAAGAAAATGTTTCCAATAATGAAGTTATCAATTACAAGTAAATCGGTGACAACTTGATCAAGCCTATGAATATGCAAAACTGTTTTCAAAACCATTGCATATTACCAAAGGTAGTTGTGGTTCTCAGCAACTTGAACCAGCATTGAAATTTGAGCAGTGAGGTTAATTTATCCTCCCTTGGCCTTATGTTTCTGCTCTGTAGTACTCAGGTTAAAGCACATCCCACTGCATCACCCAGACAGGTGTAAAGAACTTGGGAACCTCCCGTCCACCTGGGAAATCACCCTATGCCAGGATTTTATTCAGCAGTGTGCAACATCACTATGTTAGAAGTAGATCCACACGTTATTCTCGATCATGCAGAATTGTGAGCTCGTTGTAAAATGCAAAAATACAGGCATTGGTGATTTCTGCCCCAGGGTACTCCACTGTGTGCAAGTTTGTATTCCTTCCCAGGAAACACCATGTTCAACTATTCGTCTACAATTTAGACCACTATTACGCTGAACAAAAATATAAACGCAACATGTTGGTCCCATGTTTCATGAGCTGAAATAAAAGATATATGCAGAAAAATCGTATTTCTCTCAAACTCTGTTTACACATTTCGTTGTATCCCTGTTAGTGAGTATTTCTCTTTTGCCAAGATAATCCATCCACCTGACAGGTGTGGCATATCAAGAAGCTGATTAAACAGCATGGTCATTACATAGGTGCACCTTGTGCTAGTGACAAAAAAGGACACTTTGTTTCAAGTTTTGGAGGTAGCGTGCAATTGGCATGCTGACATTGCAGAGAATTTGGCAGTACGTCCAACCGGCCTCAACTGCAGACCAGGTATAACCACGCCAGCCCAGGACCTGCACATCCGGCTTCTTCACCTGCTGGTCGCCCAGACAGCTGATGAAACTGAGTTTGCACAACCTAAGAATTTCTACACAAACTGTCAGAAACCGCCTCAGGGAAGCTCATCTGCGTGCTCGTCATCCTCACCAGGGTCTTGACCTGACTGCAAATGCTCACCTTCGATGGCCACTGGCATGCTGGAGATAGGGATGGTGGTGAGGTTATGGTATGGGCAGACATAAGCTACAGACAATGAACACAATTGCATTTTATCAATGGCAATTTTAATGCACAGAGATACCATGACGAGATCCTGAGGCCCATTGTCATGCAATTCATCCACCGCCATCTCCTCATCTCGTCACCATGATAATGCACAGCCCCATGTCACAAGGATCTGTACACAATTCCTGGAAGCTGAAAATGTCCCAGTTCTTCCATGGCCTGCATACTCACCAGACATGTCAACCATTGAGCATGTTTGGGATGCTCTGGATCAACGTGTCCGACAGCCTGTTCCAGTTCCTGCCAATATCTAGCAACTTTACACAGCCATTGTAGAGGAGTGGGACAACAATCCGCAGGCAATAAACAACATGATCAACTCTATGCGAAGGAGATGTGAGGCAAATTATGGTCACACAAGATACTGACTGGTTTTCTGATCTACGCCCTACCTTTTTTAAAAGGTATTTCTAGTCACATGAAATCCATAGATTAAGGAATATATTTAAATTGTCTGATTTCCTTATGAGCCGAAATTGTTGCAAATTGGGTTTATATTTTTGTTCATTATATATTTCTGCCAAGACACGCTTTTAAAAGGATAGAGTAAGATGAACAAACACATGGATACCATTTTTATGTCTCAGTTTGAAGGAAGCTGCTAACTAGCATTAGCACAATAACTGAAAGTCTATGGGAACAGTGATTGCACTAAGGCTAGTTAAAATTGGCTCGTGGAACTACCTTTCAATTCCTTCAAACTGCACGCAGAGACATACAAATTGTATCCTTGAGTTCACCTGACTGTGGGTAAATTGAAAAAGTGCATCACTGACAAAATCTCACAATATCCCTTTAAGATTAGTGAGAACAGAGCGAGCAGTGCAGCTAATGAGAGACACGAGCGCACAGCCACCACTTGCTCATCATTCCAAGTCCAAGATGTCGTAGCAGTCAGACGTCTTGTCGTGTCGTGTACCTTGTATGTATACGTTTTTTTTACATATTTTTCTTCACATATCTTTTAAAACATTTTGCTAAACCTCAACTTCTAAATACTCTAGTGCAACCCGCCTCACCCAATGTAGCGCGGATCAGCTTATTTTTCGAAAGTATTTATATTTACTTCGGATCCGGAACCCCTCAACTGAAGCTAGCCAGCTAACTACCAGCTATCAGTCAGCAAACCATTGCTAGCGGTCTTCAGCTAACCGGTCATCAGCTAATCTTTAGCTCGGAAAGCTCTCGCCAGTTCGAACAACGCGACTCTAACCAGAGCATAACGGACCTATTTTTTATTTTTTTATCCCCGGATTCCCACCGGACTCCCACTGCAAACGGAACATTTTCAGCTGGATCTTCACAACTAGCTAACTAGCCTACTGCAACCCTGGATGATTACTCCTGGCTAGCGTTTCCACCCACTTAGCTTGAAGCTAGCCCGGCCAGAGCTCCTGTGCTACCACCGAAGCATACTCCTGGGCTACAATATCCGGACCCACAACCGGTCTATCGATGTCACCGCATGAAGAGGCATAAACAGACTCACCCCATCACGACGTCCCCCAAAGGCTAACTTTCTAGCCCTTGCTATCTCCTTGCTTGCTGATTCGGCCTGCTAACTGCTAGCTTGTTTGGCCCCGGTCCGCTAACTGCTACCTTGTTTAGCCCCGGCCTACTAACTGTTAGCACAGGCCTGCTAACCGTCTGAATCGCCGCGTCCCAACCACTCACTGGACCCATATTTACTTTCAATCTCTTTTCGATTTTTAATTTGTTTATACCTTCCGGTAACCTGCCTCACCCAATGTGATACGGAATCACTATTATTTTTAATTTTTAGAACACACTCAAGAACCTCCAGAAGCTAACCAGCTAACTAGCTACAAGCTATTTAGTCATTGTTAGCCACTGCTAGCGGCTTTTACCTTCTGCACAGCCAGACAGTTTTTTTAACCTGGATAATACTCGCCAGTCTAGCTTCCCTGCCCCATCCACCGCTGCCCCCTGATCACTTGGCTACATAGCTGATGCATGCTGGACTGTCCATTAATCACGGTACTCCATTCTGCTTCTTTATGTTTTATCTGTCGGCCCCAGCCGCACTCAGGCTCTGTGTGTAGTTAATCCGACACTCCCTGCCTAGTCAACGCCATTTTACCTGCTGTTGTTGTGCTAGCTGATTAGCTGTTGTCTCACCTACTGTTTTAGCTACTGTTTTAGCTAGCTCTCCCAATTCAACACCTGTGATTACTGTATGCCTCGCTGTATGTCTCTCTCAAATGTCAATATGCCTTGTATACTGTTGTTCAGGTTAGTTATCATTGTTTTAGTTTACAATGGGGCCCCTAGTTCCACTCTTCATACCCCTGATACCTCCTTTGTCCCACCTCCCACACATGCGGTGACCTCACCCATTACAACCAGCATGTCCAGAGATAACCTCTCTTAACATCACCCAGTGCCTGGGCTTACCTCCGCTGTATCCGCACACCACCATACCCCTGTCTGTGCATTATGCCCTGAATATATTCTACCATGCCCAGAAATCTGCTCCTTTTATTCTCTGTCCCCAACGCTCTAGGCGACCAGTTTTGATAGCCTTTAGCCGCACCCTCATTCTACTCCTCCTCTGTTCCGCGGGTGATGTGGAGGTAAACCCAGGCCCTGCATGTCCCCAGGCACCCTCATTTGTTGACTTCTGTGATCGAAAAAGCCTTGGTTTCATGCATGTCAACATCAGAAGCCTCCTCCCTAAGTTTGTTTTACTCACTGCTTTAGCACACTCTGCTAACCCTGATGTCCTTGCTGTGTCTGAATCCTGGCTTAGGAAAGCCACCAAAAATTCTGAGCTTTCCATACCCAACTATAACATTTTCCATCAAGATAGAACTGCCAAAAGGGGAGGAGTTGCAGTCTACTGCAGAGAGAGCCTGCAAAGTAATGTCATACTTTCCAGGTCCATACCCAAACAGTTCGAACTACTAATTTTGAAAATTACTCTCTCCAGAAATAAGTCTCTCACTGTTGCCGCCTGCTACCGACCCCCCTCAGCTCCCAGCTGTGCCCTGGACACCATTTGTGAATTGATCGCCCTCCATCTAGCTTCAGAGTTTGTTCTGTTAGGTGACTTAAACTGGGATATGCTTAACACCCTGGCAGTCCTACAATCTAAGCTAGATGCCCTCAATCTCACACAAATCATCAAGGAACCCACCAGGTACAACCCTAAATCTGTAAACAAGGGCACCCTCATAGACGTCATCCTGACCAACTGGCCCTCCAAATACACCTCCGCTGTCTTCAACCAGGATCTCAGCGATCACTGCCTCATTGCCTGTATCCGCTACGGAGCCGCAGTCAAACGACCACCCCTCATCACTGTCAAGTGCTCCCTAAAACACTTCTGTGAGCAGGCCTTTCTAATCGACCTGGCCCGGGTATCCTGGAAGGACATTGACCTCATCCCGTCAGTTGAGGATGCCTGGTCATTCTTTAAAAGTAACTTCCTCACCATTTTAGATAAGCATGCTCCGTTCAAAAAATGCAGAACTAAGAACAGATATAGCCCTTGGTTCACTCCAGACCTGACTGCCCTCGACCAGCACAAAAACATCCTGTGGCGGACTGCAATAGAATCGAATAGTCCCTGCGATATGCAACTGTTCAGGGAAGTCAGGAACCAATACACGCAGTCAGTCAGGAAAGCTAAGGCCAGCTTCTTCAGGCAGAAATTTGCATCCTGTAGCTCCAACTCCAAAAAGTTCTGGGACACTGAAGTCCATGGAGAACAAGAGCACCTCCTCCCAGCTGCCCACTGCACTGAGGCTAGGTAACATGGTCACCACCGATAAATCCATGATTATCGAAAACTTCAATAAGCATTTCTCAACGGCTGGCCATGCCTTCCGCCTGGCTGCTCCAACCCCGGCCAACAGCTCCACCCCCCCCGCAGCTACTCGCCCAAGCCTCTCCAGGTTCTCCTTTACCCAAATCCAGATAGCAGATGTTCTGAAAGAGCTGCAAAACCTGGACCCGTACAAATCAGCTGGGCTTGACAATCTGGACCCTCTATTTCTGAAACTATCCGCCGCCATTGTCGCAACCCCTATTACCAGCCTGTTCAACCTCTTTTTCATATCGTCTGAGATCCCCAAGGATTTGAAAGCTGCCGCAGTCATCCCCCTCTTCAAAGGGGGAGACACCCTGGACCCAAACTGTTACAGACCTATATCCATCCTGCCCTGCCTATCTAAGGTCTTCGAAAGCCAAGTCAACAAACAGGTCACTGACCATCTCGAATCCCACCGTACCTTCTCCGCTGTGCAATCTGGTTTCCGAGCCGGTCATGGGTGCACCTCAGCCACGCTCAAGGTACTAAACGATATCATAACCGCCATCGATAAAAGACAGTACTGTGCAGCCGTCTTCATCGACCTTGCCAAGGCTTTCGACTCTGTCAATCACCATATTCTTATCGGCAGACTCAGTAGCCTCGGTTTTTCGGATGACTACCTTGTCTGGTTCACCAATTGCTTTGCAGACAGAGTTCAGTGTGTCAAATCGGAGGGCATGCTGTCCGGTCCTCTGGCAGTCTCTATGGGGGTGCCAATCCTCGGGCCGACTCTTTTCTCTGTATATATCAATGATGTTGCTCTTGCTGCGGGTGAATCCCTGATCCACCTCTACGCAGACGACACCATTCTATATACTTCCGGCCCGTCCTTGGACACTGTGCTATCTAACCTCCAAACGAGCTTCAATGCCATACAACACTCCTTCCGTGGCCTCCAACTGCTCTTAAACGCTAGTAAAACCAAATGCATGCTTTTCAACCGTTCGCTGCCTGCACCCGCACGCCTGACCAGCATCACCACCCTGGATGGTTCCGACCTTGAATATGTAGACATCTATAAGTACCTAGGTGTCTGGCTAGACTGTAAACTCTCCTTCCAGACTCATATCAAACATCTCCAATCGAAAATCAAATCAAGAGTCGGCTTTCTATTCCGCAACAAAGCCTCCTTCACTCACGCCGCCAAACTTACCCTAGTAAAACTGACTATCCTACCGATCCTCGACTTCGGCGATGTCATCTACAAAATTGCTTCCAACACTCTACTCAGCAAACTGGATGCAGTTTATCACAGGGTCATCCGTTTTGTCACTAAAGCACCTTATACCACCCACCACTGCGACTTGTATGCTCTAGTCGGCTGGCCCTCGCTACATATTCGTCGCCAGACCCACTGGCTCCAGGTCATCTACAAGTCCATGCTAGGTAAAGCTCCGCCTTATCTCAGTTCACTGGTCATGATGGCAACACCCATCCGTAGCACGCGCTCCAGCAGGTGTATCTCACTGATCATCCCTAAAGCCAACACCTCATTTGGCCGCCTTTCGTTCCAGTTCTCTGCTGCCTGTGACTGGAACGAATTGCAAAATTCGCTGAAGTTGGAGACTTTTATCTCCCTCACCAACTTCAAACATCTGCTATCTGAGCAGCTAACCGATTGCTGCAGCTGTACATAGTCTATCGGTAAATAGCCCACCCATTCTTACCCACCTCATTCCCATACTGTTTTTATTTATTTACTTTTCTGCTCTTTTGAACACCAATATCTCTACCTGTACATGACCATCTGATCATTTATCACTCCAGTGTTAATCTGCAAAATTGTAATTATTCACCTACCTCCTCATGCCTTTTGCACACAATGTATATAGACTCCCCCCTTTTTTTTCCTACTGTGTTATTGACATGTTAATTGTTTACTCCATGTGTAACTCTGTGTTGTCTGTTCACAATGCTATGCTTTATCTTGGCCAGGTCGCAGTTGCAAATGAGAACTTGTTCTCAACTAGCCTACCTGGTAAAATAAAGGTGAAATAAAAAAATAAAAAATAAATAATCTCTGTACAGTACAGTGGTGCACGTCAGTAATATTTCAGATGGTGTCAACACAAGGCCCTTTTCAGTAGAACGAGTAGAATAGAAGTAGAATGAGTAGAATGTCTTTTTAAAAAGTCACTAAAAGTGACCATCTGACTGTCGTCCTATAAAAACATCTCCCAGGAGGCATTTCGCCGGATCCCCGCAGCAAAAAGCAGTGTGTTCCCCCCCGCTACCTTTGCCACCGCTGCTGAAAGAAAATCCTAGGGGGAAACACTGTCTATATACTGTACATGTATTATAATCTCTGATTAATCTGGCTCACCTTCCAGGACATACGTGTGAGCATGACACAGACAGTCAAACACACACGCACACAGTACAATAGGCTTTACAGTATTTCCCATTGTGCTGCAGTAATCCCCAGCAGTCAGCCAGACGTAGAGCTGGATGATCTAGAGTTACCCTCCTCATTATGTTCCAACATTTGGCCCGTCATTATTGTTGCATGCTGGGAAAATTAAGTGACAATACATTGCCTCAGCGGGAAGGGGGTACACAGTCTAATGAAGACACACACACACACTGTCTGGCCCAAAAATCAACACAAACAGTTACTTGATACTGAACATATAGGCCAGGAGGATCTGTCTGCAATGTCCGTGTGTGGTTTGATACATACACACACACACTCTGGGTAGGGAAAAGGACAGACGCAGTGAAGCCATTTTCAATTAGCCTCCCACAAGGAGCACGTCTGTGACAAAGCACAGGCATACTGAAGACACGCACGCACACCACCCCTACACAGTCAGAACCTCAAGCCTAACTGCTGAGTGTTCTGCATCAATAGAATCAAAGTCAATTCTCAAGGGCCTGTATTGTCTGTATGGCACACACATACCCACACGCCCACCACCTGAGGCTTGGTGCAGGTTGATCTGTATTGGATATCCAACCTATTGGTCACTACAGGGAGGAAGGCATGGCTGAACACTGGGACATGGCATCACGGTAATGGTCACAACACATTTCATTTACATTTTTTGTCATTTAGCAGATGTTCTTATCCAGGATGATCTGTACTGGATATCAAACCTATTGGTCACTACATGGAGGAAGGCATGGCTAAACACTGTGACATGGCGTCACGGTAATGGTCACCACACATTTAATTTACATTTAGCAGATGTTCTTATCCAGGAGGATCTGTATTGGATATCAAACCTATTGGTCACTACATGGAGGAAGGCATGGCTGAACACTGGGACATGGCGTCACGGTAATGGTCACCACACATTTCATTTACATTTAGCAGATATTCTTATCCAGGATGATCTGTGTTGGATATCCGACCTATTGGTCACTACAGGGAGGAAGGCATGGCTGAACACTGTGACATGGCATCACGGTAATGGTCACCACACATTTCATTTACATTTAGCAGATGTTCTTATCCAGGATGATCTGTATTGGATATCAAACCTATTGGTCACTACAGGGAGGAAGGCATGGCTGAACACTGGGACATGGCGTCACGGTAATGGTCACCACACATTTCATTTACATTTAGCAGATGTTCTTATCCAGGATGATCTGTATTGGATATCAAACCTATTGGTCACTTCAGGGAGGAAGGCATGGCTGAACACTGGGACATGGCATCACGGTAATGGTCACCACACATTTCATTTACATTTAGCAGATTTTTGTCATGGGACATGGGAGGAATGGTCACCACACATTTCATTTACATTTAGCAGATGTTCTTATCCAGGATGATCTTTACATTTGGATATCCAGGAACTGTATTGGTCAAACTACATGGAGGAAGGCATGGCTGAACACTGTGACATGGCATAACGGTAATGGTCACCACACATTTCATTTACATTTAGCAGATGTTCTTATCCAGGATGATCTGTATTGGATATCCAACCTATTGGTCACTACAGGGAGGAAGGCATGGCTGAACACTGGGACATGGCGTCACGGTAATGGTCACCACACATTTCATTTACATTTAGCAGATGTTCTTATCCAGGATGATCTGTATTGGATATCCAACCTATTGGTCACTACAGGGAGGAAGGCATGGCTGAACACTGTGACATGGCATAACGGTAATGGTCACCACACATTTCATTTACATTTTTTGTCATTTAGCAGATGTTCTTATCCAGTGCCACTGACAGTTTGTGCATTCATCTTAAGGTAGCTAGATGGGACTACCACATATCACAGTCATAGTAATTACATTTTTTACTCAATAAAAGTCAGCGCTAGTAAGACAAGACAAGTGTGAGTGTCATTGCAAGAAAGGCAAGGGTCAATGTCATTCACCCTTGGGCTTTTAACATAGTGAGAATTCAAACCTTCATACATACAACTATTGTATGGCATTTTAGGCCTATCAATTTCTGGGTTATACTAAATAAAGTGAATGTAGGCCCTTTGTACAGCACCATAGTTTGGCAGAGTTTCGATCATAGTGAACCTCACAATATCTATTCAGACCCTATAGTCTTCTTTAGGAAGCTATGAGGAGGAGTCAGTAGTAGTTATCCAGTCACAGACCGTGTGAAGAATTAGACTGTGATTCATGTCTCACCCTGTTGTCTGCTGCTGCATTTTGTATTTATTTAACCTTTTATTTAACCTTTTATTTAACTAGGCAAGTCAGTTAAGAACAAATGATTATTTATAATGACTGCCTCCACCGGCCAAACCAGGACGATGCTGGGCCAATTGTGCGTCGTACTATGGGACACCCAATCACAGCCGGTTGTGACACAGCCTGGATAGTAAAACACACTTGCTCCATATGCATTTAGGTTTCTCTCTCCTGCTCCGACTCCCTCTGTCTCTCTCTCTTTCTCAAATAGATGTTTTCAGTCAACAATACTAACCTGTTTAAGGTCAAATAAATTAATTGTTGAGTCACGTCAGCCTCTGAAGTCAAGGATGGGGTTAAGAAGGGAAAAGAGGCAGATGGGGTTGAAATTGGAGGAGAGGAATGAGGAGAAGTGGAAGGATGAATGTAGTGATGAAGGGATGACAGGGTGATATTTGTAGGAGTGAAGGAGAGGTGAGGTGTGGGATGGATAGGGTGATGAAAAAGGAATAAGAGGAGACCTGGCGTTGATAGCATGATGTAGTTTAGGGACTCTCTCTCCTTTCCTCCTCACTCTCTCCCTCTTCCTCCTCGCCCTTTCTGTCTTTTACAATCTCCTCTCTCTTCCTCCTTGCTCTCTCTCTCTCACCCTCTCTCTCTTACCTCACATCCTCTCCTCTCTCTGTTGGGCATCTTTGCTGGAGCGCAGATTGCTCAGCAGAGTGCTGAGTCTCTTTCTAACACACACATCCTTGTGGGTACCAAACAATTGAGTCTCATTCTAAATCCAATTTTCCTTAACCCATAACCCTAACCCTTAACCTAACCCTAACATTAACCCCAAACCCCAAACCTAACCCTAATTCCTAACCCTAACTGCTATCCCCTAACCCTAATTGTAACCCTAAAACTAATCTCTATGCGAAATGTCCCCACCTCAGAATCTTCCTTGTCTTACTATCGTTGTGAGGATTTCTGGTTCCCACAAGGATAGTAAAACCAAACACACACACACACACCGGATAAGTAAGACAAAGCCAGCCAGAGTGCTGAGTCTGGCACAGCTCACTCATCTAGTGGCACAGAGCTGAATCACACTGAGTCATCAACGCATACACACAAACACACACACAGGGCACACAGAGAGGAACACTCACACTTACACAAACACACACCATACACACACATATGATGCACATGCAGTGTACATTGTGAAGGTAGAGTTGCTGTTGACCTCCGCCAGTTATAACCTTGTGAGAGTAGATATAAAGGCTGCATTTAATAACCTCCCCCCAACAGCCTGACGGACAGACAGACAGACACAGTATTGGTTGTCCTGCCAGAGTGGAGGCTGTGAAATCAGAGGGAATCTTTGGGTGTTCTCTTCCCAATATACAGTAGCAGGGAAAAAAGACAGAGCCTGAAGATTCAAGAGCTTATTTATACCAATCTGTACACACACACAGACACACAAAGGACCAGCTGGAGAGAGAAGCGTGTAGAGAGCCTGCTGTATTGTGACCTTTAAAAATCTGCTTTTTCAATGTTAGTCTTAAAAGCTGGGAGGGAACTGTAGACACACACACACACATAAAGAAAACAGACGCACACTCACATACAGCTGATTTTCATAGAGCCAGTGTTTTAATCTAGTTTTTCTGTGACTGGGCAGTAGCATATGGGCAATTCCATGGTGACAGAATTACGCTAGGACTAAAATGTTTCACTTTAAATGTACACCAAATAAAAAACACTGATTTCAAAGTTTCACAAAACATACAACTCTTTTAACAATTTCCACAGAACATTTGACAAAATTACATTTACAGGAAGAGCGGTGCAGATACAACATTTGGTAACAGAATAAAACGGAGGGAGATTTTACCTTAAGTGTGTGTGTGTGTGTGTGCCTCCCAAGGGGCTGATGTGAGAGGGACGATGATGTCATGATCTGTGGTCAGTATTGCTTTGTTTACTCCAGATGGTTCAGACTAGGATCTGGGGAGAGTAAACTGACCCTAGGTCTGTGTTTATGGAAAACTTTCACCTGGAATGCACTGCATAGTCAAAGAGCAGGCAGGGACAATATGGCATCATCTGGCTGTCTGAAATACTACTGTTGAACACTACCCTGATTTGTCGTATGTTCCTTTACCGCTGACTCTTTTGGTGTGTAATTTTACTGTAATGCTATGTGGGCTACACACTATTTTGTTAATGAGTAATTATATTTTTACCTTTAATGGACAATACAGTTTCTAATCTAGAAAATCTTTTAATTTCTAACTCCGGTCCTACTCTACTCTCTACTCATACAGTAAGGCCCAGCATGGTGCTCCCATGTGCTCCCATGTGACAGTCACAGTCAGATAAATCCCCCCCATCCTCATGACTTAAAGTGGCGATGCTCCAGAGGGCTCCTCCAACTGCAAGTCATTAAAGTCGGAAAGCCGTAACACCAAACTCTCCCGCCACATTTCCCGCCTGCATTAGGGACGAGATTAAGACCTGCAAAAAAGAGAGGGAGTCAGGGATGGAGCGAAGTTCTCAGAAAGATGAGAGGGGGGGGGGAATAAAATGCTTGGCGAGGGAGATTTTGTGGCCCAAACATGGTTACATCATAAGTCAGAGGATGAATTTGTAATCATGGAAGAGATGAGGGGAGGGGGTGGAAGGAAGAGGGGAAGAGATGAGGAGAGCAGGGGGGGTAGAAGGAAGAGGAGAAGAGAAGAGATGAGATAAGGGAAGAGGAGGATACACCTCTTAAAAAAAGGGAAATGAGAAAGATCTTACAAATACACCGATAATAAACAAATACCCACCCAAGATGGAGAAAAACACCAACACAAAAGATGCACATACTGTAGGCCTACACACTATACACACATGGACCCACCTACACGCACACACATACACCCACACACATGCATAGCCCCGATGTGGCATGGTAAGTGAAAAGAACATAGAGCTGTCATTTTTAACATCAGTGGTTTAAAAGAATGGGAACATCAGTCTTTCTCAGTAGAGCACTGGAACAGTCCCCTAGTCTCTCTATCTCCCTCTGTATCCCTCACTCTTGTTTTCTCTCCCCCTCTCACTCACTGTCTTACTGTCTCCATATCGCTCTCTACCTCTCTCCCTCATGTATTATATTATGTAACTTGATTCTGAGCTAGTGACTCCAAGAGAGAGGGGGAAGTGAGGGACAGAGAAAAAATTTGAGAAATGGAGAGAGAGAGAGAGAGAGAGAGAGAGAGACTGACAGGGGTAGAACAGGAGCCAAGAGTCGTGAGGAGCCCCTAGGGCAGAGAAAATGTACAGAAAGAGAGGGAGGGAAAGCACAAGAGAGGAAGGCAGGGGAGGTAAGTAAGACAAAAAATGAGTGACTGAGAATGGGAGAAAGCAAAGAGAGAACGCAACACATAGACCTTGTTAATGCTAGGAGCTTCCCCGAGGCAGAGCGGACATGTAGAGAGAGAGATTGATGAAGAGAATGAGTGATGGGGATAGGGAAAGAGGAAAAGAGACAGAGAAAGACAAAGTGGGAAAGATGGGGAGAGAGAGAGAGACGGAGAGAGGGAGGGAGAGCAGGGAGAAAGATCTAAGCCTAACTAAAACTGACATCATAGTTCAGAAATGCCAGCCATATCCCCTAGCTCATTACATAGGGGGTAATCTTACTTAGAAGTAAAGTCTTGTGTAATTGGTAAGATGCTTTATTAAATTCTGGGCCCATATGTGTTAAGAGAACAGATCAGAACCGGAATAAAAAGCTCCACCCCTTCTCTTTGCAAGTTAAGGGCAAAATGTTCCCTTCCGAAATTTGAAAGACCTGAGAAATTGTGATTTGTCCAAAGCACCGGAACTAATGCTGCCAGTTCCCGCACATCCCGTTGGATCATGACATCATGACAGATACCATTGTGTTTAACGTAGTCTGTCCACAAGGTATTACTTGGGGGGTAAAAACGTTCAACCTAACATAGAAACTCTGCGCCCTAACCAGCTGTCATCAAATAGTCATCAACCTAGCTAGCACATCACAATAGCACAAACTCCAATGAAAGGTAGACTCAGCTAAGTGACGTTGCCACGAGCAGCACCGCAGATAGTGAGATGAGCAAGTGCAGACTTCGCTTCTGTTTGCGAAGTTTGATGTAAATGCTGTATGCACTGTATGCACTGTTGTGAAATGATTACATGTTTATGGATTCAGGGCAAGGCTGTGTATGTTTGTGTGTGGGTGTCTTGCCTGTTTTTTTGTGTTGTGTAATATGTGTGAGTTGCATGCTGTGAGCGTTTTATCTATTTATTTTTTATTTCACCTTTATTTAACCAGGTAGGCTAGTTGAGAACAAGTTCTCATTTACAACTGCGACCTGGCCGAGATAAAGCAAAGCAGTTTGACACATACAACAACACAGAGTTACACATGGAGTAAAACAAACATACAGTCAATAATACAGTAGAAACAAGTCTATGTACAATGTGAGCAAATGAGGTGAGATAAGGGAGGTAAAGGCAAAAAAAGCCCATGGTGGCGAAGTAAATACAATATAGCAAGTTAAAAAAATATATAAAAAAATCAACACTGGAGTGGTAGATTTGCAGTGGAAGAAAGTGCATAGTAGAGATAGAAATAATGGGGGTGCAAAGGAGCAAAATAAATAAATAAATACAGTTGGGGGAGATGTAGTTGTTTGGGCTAAATTATAGATGGGCTATGTACAGGTGCAGTAATCTGTGAGCTGCTCTGACAGCTGGTGCTTAAAGCTAGTGAGGGGGATACGTGTTTCCAGTTTCAGAGATTTTTGTTCGTTCCAGTCATTGGCAGCAGAGAACTGGAAGGCGAGGCGGCCAAAGTAAGAATTGGTTTTGGGGGTGACCAGAGAGATATACCTGCTGGAGCGCATCCTACAGGTGGGTGCTGCTATGGTGACCAGCGAGGTGAGATAAGGGTGGACTTTACCTAGCAGGGTCTTGTAGATGACCTGGAGCCAGTGGGTTTGGCGATGAATATGAAGCAAGGGCCAGCCAACGAGAGCATACAGGTCGCAGTGGTGGGTAGTATATGGGGCTTTGGTGACAAAACGGATGGCACTGTGATAGACTGCATCCAATTTATTGAGTAGGGTATTGGAGGCTATTTTGTAAATGACGTCGCCAAAGTCGAGGATCGGTAGGATGGTCAGTTTTACGAGGGTATGTTTGGCAGCATGAGTGAAGGAGGCTTTGTTGCAAAATAGGAAGCATTTCTAGATTGAACTTTGGATTGGAGATGTTTGATGTGAGTCTGGAAGGAGAGTTTACAGTCTAACCAGACACCTAGGTATTTGTAGTTGTCCACATATTCTAAGACAGAACCGTCCAGAGTAGTGATGTTGGATGGGCGGGCAGGTGCAGGCTGCGATCGGTTGAAGAGCATGCATTTAGATCTTGGTTGAAAACAGCAGAGGTGTATTTAGAGGGCAAGTTGGTTAGGATGATATCTATGAGGGTGCCCGTGTTTACGGCTTTGGGGTGGTACCTGGTAGGTTCATTGATAATTTGTGTGCGATTGAGGGCATCAAGCTTAGATTGTAGGATGGCTGGGGTGTTAAGCATGTTCCAGTTTAGGTCGCCAAACAGCACGAGCTCTGAAGATAGATGGGGGGCAATCAGTTCACATATGGTGTCCAGAGCACAGCTGGGGGCAGAGGGTGGTCTATAGCAGGTGGCAGCAGTGAGAGACTTGTTTTTAGAGAGGTGGATTTTCAAAAGTAGAACTTCAAATTGTTTGGGTACAGACCTGGATAGTAGGACAGAACTCTGCAGGCTATCTCTGCAGTAGATTGCAACACCGCCCCCTTTGGCTGTTCTATCTTGTCTGAAAATGTTGTAGTTCGGAATGGAGATTTCAGAATTTCTGGTGGTCTTCCTAAGCCAGGATTCAGACACGGCTAGAACATCCGGGTTGGCAGAGTGTGCTTGTAATGCTCCGGGTGTCGTGGGTGTGGAGTCAAACGCAGGAGACAGAGAGTTCAATGCTGTGCGTCTTTAATAGCACCAACGCACCACAGGGTGCTCACAATAGTAACGTCCCCAAACACAGGGAATGAAAATGTACAACGGAAAAATCACGACCAGGCACTAACACGTACCTCTACAACAGAGCCGAAGGTTACACTGAAATAATCCCGCACAACAACCAGGCGGGCCGGCTGTCTAATAAAGACAAACTAATCATACATAAACAGGTGCTACCAATAAACATACAAGGAGGGGGAGGAAAGACAATCAGTGGCAGCTAATAGGCCGGTGACGACGACCGCCGAGCGCCACACGCCCGGGAAGGGAAACAACCCTCGGTCGGACTCGTGACAGTGCTAAAGCTGTGAATAAAACAAGCTTAGGGGGGAGGCTTCTAATGTTAACATGCATGAAACCAAGGCTATTACGGTTACAGAAGTCATCAAAAGAGAGCGCCTCGTGAATAGGAGTGGAGCTAGGCACTGCAGGGCCTGGATTCACCTCTATATCACCAGAGGAACAGAGGAGGATTAGGATAAGGGTACTGCTAAAAGCTATGAGAATTGGTTGTTTAGAATGTCCGGAACAGAGAGTAAAAGGAGGTTTCTGGGGACGATAAAATAGCTTCAAGGTATAATGTACAGACAAAGGTATGGTAGGATGTGAATGCAGTGGAGGTAAACCTAGGTATTGAGTGATGATGAGAGAGATATTGTCTCTAGAAACATAATTGAAACCTGGTGAAGTTATCGCATGTGTGGGTGGTGGAACTGAAAGGTTGGATAAGGTATAATGAGCAGGGCTAAAGGATCTACAGTGAAATAAGCCAATAAACACTAACTAGAACAGCAATGGACAAGGCATATTGACATTGAGGAGAGGCATGCTTAGTCGAGTGATCATAAGGGTCCAGTGAGTAGTGAGGTTGGTTGGGGTAACGGAGATTCAGACAGCTAGCCGGGCCATCGGTAGCAAGCTAGCATAGGACAGTGTTCTGTTTTTAGCCACTTCGTGTATTTCCGTTAGTAGGTTAGTGGGGTTCCGTGTGGTAGAGGGGATCAATCCAATTGGCAAAATAGATATAGTTATAGTGACCCAAGAAAAATTGTCAGAGAGACCTATTCAGATAGCAGCCGATAAGACAGCTAACGATTAGCGGGCCGCAGATTTGTTGTTCAGGTAACGTTGCAACGGAGGGCCCAGTTGGATAACTCCCTCGGGCAGATAACGTTGGTAGTACAGTCATGAAGGCCCGGTGGGGCTCCGCTTCGGCAGTAAAACGGGTCCGGATAGGTGATTGTAGCCCAGGAGTGGTTGATGGAACTCTTCAGCTGGCTAGCTCCGGAATAATTAAAGTTTGCTCCGGGACCGACGTAAGCCAATAGTCACAAGGATAGCAGCTAGCTAGCTGCGAGATCCAGGTGTAAATGTTCATAGCTTTCGGTTGAAATCCGGGGATATGGAGAGAAAAATAGGTCCGATATATTCTGGTGTGAGTCGCGTTGTACAAAACTGGCGACAGCTTTTCGAGCTAAAGGATAGCTGATGACCATCAACCGTAGTTAGCTTAATACTCACGTTAGCCAGTAAACTGGCTAGCTTCTGGCTAGCTTATGGTTAGCTTATGGTTAGCTTCTGGTTAGCTCCTGGTTAGCTTCTGGTTAGCTTCAGGCTAGCTTCTATTGTGGATTTCAGATTTGAGGTAATTAATACATTTTTTTATTTTTTATTGGTGAGGCGGGTTGCAGGAGAGTGTTTTGAAGTTGAGTTTTTGGAAAAGAAATATATAAAAGATATGCGAAGAAAGATGTAAATATATATATACACGGGACACGACACGACGAGGACAAAGGACGTCTGACTGCTATGCCATCTTGGATGTAAATGCGTGTGCACATGTTGTATGCTGTGTGTGTTGCATGTACTGTATGTTGTTTGGTGTGTGAGTTGCAAGATGTGAATGTGTGCATATGTGCTTTATGTGTGTTTGTGTGAGCATGCTATGTTTGGGTGTACAGTATGTGTTTGCACGTGTGTGTGTGTGTGTGGGGGGCTTAGATACTGTATGTGATGTGTTTAGTCTGCACTGGGGAGACACAGGCTCTGGCAACTCTACCAGTGGCACTCTCTTTCCCTCTCATTCTCTATTTATCCTCCCACTCTCTCCCTCCCTCTGTCCCCTTTATCACTCTCTCTCGCTTCCCTCTCTCTTCCAAATGTATTCCTCTTTCTATTTCTCTCCCCCCTTTCTTTCCTTCTCTCTCTAATCTCTCTGTTCCGAGGTCAGAGGTGAGGTCAGAGGTGACAGAGTGGGAGTTGGGGTGCCGGGTGAGGAGGGGTTTAGAAGAAGACACATTGCACAGATGGAGACAAACGCACAGACAGACACACACAGACACACACAATCATATTAATGTGCTGACAGACATCAGTTTACACAGAGCTTCTCTGTCTTCCATGGTACTGTACGTTAATTATGATTTATCACTGCTACACTGCAAAATTAATAACAAAAAATGTGTATTAAGCAAATATCACAGTGGGAAAACAAAACCAAAAATGGAAACTGTTGTCAAGGCAACAACAGCCTAAGGACATTTATGCCAGTGTTTTACTTTTTTGGTCAGTCCTCTCGCTTAATTCAACACACTAGATGTGAATGTCTCCAATACCCAATACAAACTTGAAGTGCGATGTACCGAGAAGTGCATATCCGATGAGTGTAATCTTGTGCCCCTGAGGTCCTAGTCATGGTCCTGGGGCAAGTACAGCAACACTCAGTACAACTGTTTCCTCCTTTTGTCTGTAGGTGTTTTGTATCAAGTTGTTAAATGGAGCGCAATATTTTTGCTCCAGTTTGATTCAGGTTGTGTATTGTGAGCTTAGCCTACTCTGTTTCTCACATGTTATTTGTGATTCAAGATGGAAAGACTGTCGCCCATTCTTCTAGCTCCTACCCAACTCTGCAGTATTATATATATATTTTTGCATTATTTCTTATGTTATTTGCTTAGAATGTTTTTTGTATTATTACCTACAGCCGAAAATTAATATTGGCTATTAGATCGGCGATCACCTCTGGTCAACCCAGGGGCTGCACCAAAACGCAGACGCTGGAAAACGCAGACGCCGGAGAAGGGGAAGAAGAAGTGCAGACGCCAGAGAAGGGGAAGAAGAAGTGGGGCCCTAGTCAGACTCAGGCGGCGTGCTTACCATCCATCGCTTCTGAGTACATTACTCGCTAACATTCAGTCCCTCCTTCCAGAGAGACATCAGGAACTGTAACATACTCTGATTTATGGAAATATGGCTCTCTCCGGATATATTCTCCCTGTCCATTCAGCCAGTGGGGTTCTCAGTCAATCACATGGACCGGAAGAAAGAACTCCCCGGGAAAAGGCGGAGGGGTTTGTGTCATGATTAACAACTCATGGTGTGATTGTGGTAATGTACAGGAATTCAAGTGCTTTTGTTTTCCCGGTCTGGAATACCAAACCATCAAATGCCAACCGCATTACCTCCCAAGATAATTGTATATATCAGTCATCATCACTGCCGTGTATACCCCCCGCCCAAACCGACACCGAGACGGCTTTCAAGGAACTACTCTAGACTATGTGCAAATTGGAAACCGCATATCCTAAGCCCACATTTATTGCAGCTGAGGACTTTAGAAAAGGAAATCTGAGGAAACCGCTACGCTATCAACACATCTCCTATGCAACACACGCATCACAGACTCTGGATCATTGCTACTCTCCCTCCAGCTATGACCTCTTTGACGCAATCAAACGGCAAAACGGCAATACAGAGACAGAGTGGAGTCACAATTCAACAGCTCAGACACAAGACATATATGGCAGGGACTCCAGAGAATCACAGATTATAAAGGGAAAGCCATGTCGCGGACACCGACGCCTCGCTCCCGAGAACTGACTGCTCCCGATGAAAGTCATTGAAACGTGTTAACCCTCGCAAGCATGCCGGCCCAGACAAAATCCCAAGCCACGTGTTTACGGAAATATTACATTTCTCCATATCCCAGTCTGTAGTCCCTACTTTCATCAAAATGTTCCTGTACCCAAGAAAGCGAAGGTAACTAAACTAAATGACTATCGCCCCGTAACACTCACTTCTGTCATCATAAGTGCTTTGAGAGTCTAGTTGAGGACCATATCACCTTCACCTTACCTGACACCCTAGACCCACTACAGTTCTCGTACCACCCCAACAGATCCACGGATGACGCAATCGCCATTGCACTGCACACTGCAATCTACCACAAATACCTATGTAAGAATGCTGTTCATTGAGTACAGCCCAGCTTCAACACCATTATACCTTCCAAGATCATCACTAAGCTCAGGGCCCTGGGTCTGAACCCCTCCCTTTGCAATCCAGGGTCCTGGATTCCTGTGGTGAAGGTAGGCAACAACACCTCCACCATGCTGATCCTCAACACGAGGGGTGTGCGCAAAGTCACCTCCTGTACTCCCTGTTTAGGCGCATCTCCAACTCATTCATCCAGTTTGCTGACAACACAACAGTGTTAGACCTGATTGCCAACAGTGACGAGGTTGTGAGAGCCCTGGTGGAGTGGTGCCAGGAAAATAACCTCTCCCTCAATGTCAACAAAATGAAGGAGCCGATCGTGGACTTCAGGAAACAGCACGCCCCATCCACATCGACGGGACTGCAGTGGAGAGGGTGAATATTCAAGTTCTTCCGCATGCACATCACTGATGACCTGAAATGGTCTCTTCACACAGACAGTGTGGTGAAGAAGGTGCAACATCACCTCTTCATTGGCCCCATCACCTCTTCATTGGCCCCTAAGACCTTCACAAATTTGTACAGATGCACCATTGAGAGCATCCTGTCGGGCTGTATCACCGCCTGGTATGGCAATTTCACCATCCGCAACCACAGGGCTCTACAGAGGGTGGTACAGTCAGCCCAACGCATCCCCGGGGGCACACTGCCTACCCTTCAGATCATCCACAGCACCCGGTGTCACAGGACCATACCCTGCCCTGAACCTTAGCCGGCTAGTAACAGTGACTACCACCCAGTACTCTACCCTGCACCTTAGAGACGGCTGTCTTATGCTGCCCTATAGAGCCATTGAACACTGGTCACTTTAGTAATAATATGTATATGCTGTATTGTAGTCATGGCTCATCCTACATAAGTACCTCTGTATACACCTTCTCTAGTTATATACTGACCATACTGTCTATACACACCATTATTATACACACCATTTATATCTAGGTATTACTGCACTGTTTGAGCTTGAAACACAAGCATTTTACTGCACCTGCAATAACATCTGCAAATCTCTGTACACGACCAACACAATTTGATTCGATTTAATTCAGAGCTAATGATGTCATTGTTTTTCTCTCACTCTGTTATTCCTGTGTGTGTTGTGTGTGTCTGTCTTCCAGGGGCATACATCAATACATATTTTAATAGGGTTTGCTTCACTTCCAGGATTTCATGCTAGCTAGCTAGTTACTTTGATACAAAAACAATCAGAGAAATGCAATCGAAGATACCCCCCCACCGTAGTTTGCTCTATAACCTGTTAGTTCATATACCTTGCCACTGTGATATACAGTGCATTCGGAAAGTATTCAGACCCCTTGACTTTTTCCACATTTTGATACATAAGTATTCAGACCCTTTGCTTTGAGAGTCATGTGCATCCTGTTTCTAGTGACCATCCTTGAAATGTTTCTACAACTTGATTGGAGTACACCTGCGGTAAATTCAATTGATTGGACAAGATTTGAAGAGGCACACACCTGTCTATATAAGGTCCCACAGTTGACAGTGCATGTCAGAGCGAAAACCAAGCCATCAAGTCGAAGGAATTGTCTGTAGAGCTCAGGATTGTATTGAGGTACAGATCTGGGGAAGGGTACCAAAACATTTCTGCAGCATTGAAGGTCCTCAAGAACACAGTGGCCTCCATCATTCTTAAATGGAAGATGTTTGAAACCACCAATACTCTTCCTAGAGTTGGCCACCCAGCCAAATTGAGCAATCAGTGGAAAAGGGCCTTGGTCAGAGCTCCAAAGTTCCTCTGTGGCGATGGGAAAACCTTCCAGAAGGAAAAAGTAGTAAATAGTAAAAAAATAAAACATTTAGAATAAGGCTGTAACAAAATGTTGAAAAGGTCAAGGCCTAAGGCTATAAGAAGACACAGTGGCAGAATACATTCAACCACATCTGTGTTTTGTCACAAAACTGAAGAGCAACATCTGTCCCGTGAAGTCCACAAAACATATTGCATGTAATAGTCAGTTACATGAGCATCAGCATGGTCAAGAAAATGAATGTTTCCGACATTTTCGGACTAATGACAACTAAAATATACCAAAAACGGTTTAGTCCAATCAGCGTAAGCTAAATATGATGCAGCCATCCATGGTACTGATGTGTGTGTGTGTGTGTGTGTGTGTGTGTGTGTGTGTGTGTGTGTGTGTGTGTGTGTGTGTGTGTGTGTGTAAAAATGTTGACACCAATGCCATCCTCCTCTCTTTCATGTTGTCGAATCGGTCTATGACTCTGTCATACAGTACACACTTGTTGTTTTTGTTATCCTAGGCTACCTGGCTAAAATGCTTGCTCGCTAGCCTAAATTTCTTTCATGGGAAATGATGAGCCAGCTAGTTAATATTAGCTTATTACATACTGAACATCCATCCTCTCAGGCAAGGGGCACAATGTATTAATTTATGGTTGAATCAGAATCACCATTATAATCATGGATCAGTATGGAGAATAAAGTAAAACCACAAATCCAAATCCCTTTCTCCATCGATGGCTAATTTAGGAAAGGGATGATTTTAGCTGGCTAGCTAACCACTGTAGGACAACAACACAACAAGATGCAAAAAATGTACGTTTTGTCTGTCAATGACGTTTGGTTTTCGATGTGATGTGATTGGTGTGAAGCCAAATCCAAACTGGCTTCACTTGACACTTTTTTTGGTGTGCCAGGACCATTCACAGCTCAATGCTGATTGGCTTTTATTTTATAATTTTTTTATCAAGGGAGGCCAAATGCTCAGTGGCTTCCCTTGCCCTCAATGCTATGGGCAGCAACAATATCATACTCTTTTTGACGAGACAGAATCAGATAGATGGGCCACAGAGACAGAGGGGCGATGTTTCGCTCGGATGCTTTCTCCGGTGAGATACGTTCAGTCTCTTGCGAATTGAAGGAAAATTATTATACCCAGAGAAACAAAAGATAAATGATTGGCACTTGTCATCTCACTTCTGGACTACTGCAACTAGCTGTTGGCTGGGCTACCCACTCGCGCCATCAAACCCCTACAACCTATGCAGAACGTTGCAGCCTGCCTGGTGTTCAATCTTCCCAAGTTCTCCCATGTCACCCCACTCCTCTGCACACTCTACTGGCTTCCGGTCGAAGATCGCATCCACTACAAGACCATGGTGCTTACCTACTGAGCAGCAAGAGGAACTGCCCCTCCCTACCTTCAGGCTATTCTCAAACCCTACACCCCAACCCGAGCACTCCGTGCCACCTCTGGTATCTTGGCCCTCCCACCCCTACAGGAGGCCAGCTCCCACTCAGCCCAGTCCAAGCTCTTGTCTGTACTGGCACCCCAATGGTCAAACCAGCTTCCCCCTGAAAGCTAGGAAAGCAGAGTCCCTACCCATCTTCCAAAAACACATCTGAAACCCTACCTCTTAAAGAGTATCTTAAACAATCCCACAGCCCCCTCCCTCGTACCCCCAACACACTTGGCCTTTTCCCCCTTTACTACCCTTTTCCCCCTTTACTACTGACTTTGCTGATAGCTACTTTATAAAGGAAGCATATACTTACTATGACTGTGTTATGTGGTTGTCCAATCTAGCTGCACTACATGACCAAAAGTCTGTGGACACCTGCACGTCGACCATGTCATTCCAAAATCATAGGCATTAATATGACGTTGGGCCCCCCTTTGCTGCTATAACAGCCTCCACTCTTCTGGGAAGGCTTTCCACTAGATGTTGGAACATTGCTGCTATAACAACCTCCACTCTTCTGGGAAGGCTTTCCACTAGATGTTGGAACATTGCTGCTATAACAGCCTCCACTCTTCTGGGAAGGCTTTCCACTAGATGTTGGAACATTGCTGCTATAACAGCCTCCACTCTTCTGGGAAGGCTTTCCACTAGATGTTGGAACATTGCTGCGAGGACTTGCTTCCATTTAGCCACCAGAACGTTAGTGAGGTCGGGCAAATGATTTTTAATCCAATAGCCAGAACAGAGAGTCATGGGAAGCATTAAATTACAGAAATTCAGCCAATGGCAATATTCATTTTGACAATAGATATTCTTTCAGTTAAAGCAACTGGGATTATTCCATCTACTGAGGTTGGATTGAATTGATTTGTGCTTTCTGTTTAACTTTCTGGCAATGGTTTTATCCAAGGAAGGAAATATATCTACTCCCAAATGTTTAAAATGGGAAACGATTGGGATTCCACAAGTGGAGATGGAGTCGTCCATTGGGGTCTTGAGAGAGGCAGTAGGGCTGATTTGATTAGATTAATTTTGGAACTTGAGATGAAAATCAATTTATCTATGATTTTCAATGCGTTTTGGAGCGATTGAAATACATTGTCTAGATATAGTAAAATATAATCTATGTTTAATGACATGAAGATATCAGTAGATTTGAGGGAAATTGGTATTTTCGTCGATTGACGAATTGCCTGGGCCCGGCGTTCCATGGATAATAAGAATAGCAAAGGCGAAACTGGATCGCATTGTCAGTGTAATGAATACTCAGGGAGAAAAAGGTGTAGAGTCATGCGCAGAGCGCGGCAGGTGTTGATTTCGCCTTCGCAAGCAGGCAATGGTATACACAGGAAAGCAAACAGGCCGGTGGTGGCTGGCCCGCTCCAGGAGTCTGAGGTGCGGGAGGTTCCTCCGCCCCCTCTGGACATCGAGGGGGCCCCGGCATATTCCTTTCGCTCCATACTGAATTTAAATACCTCGTTGAGTGGGAGGGGTACGGTCTGGAGGAGAGATGCTGGGTTCCGGTGGAGGACGTGTTAGAACCTTCAGTGCTGCACATCGCCCTCCGGGTCGTCCCCGAGGCTGGTGTCGGCGCACTGATGGAGCCGCGCGTCAAGGGGGGGGTACTGTTACGACTTCCGCCGAAGTCGGTTCCTCTCCTTGTTCGGGCGGCGTTCAGCGGTAGATGTCATCGATCTTCTAGCCATCGTCAATCTACCTTTCATTTTCCATTTGTTTTGTCTTGCTTTCCCACACACCTGGTTTACATTTCCCTCATTACTTGTCATGTATTTAACCCTCTGTTCCCCCCATGTCTGTGTGTGAAATTGTTCATTGTCGAGGTTGGCACGCTTCCGGCTGGTTTACGCCGGGTTTTGTTTTATTACCTGTGCTTTGTGGCAGCCGGTACTTTGTACTTGGGTTTTTGTACTTTGTGCTGCCTCACTTGTTCGTTGGGCATTTGTTTTGTGACGTGGTTGCGTTCTGTCCAAATGATTGCCTTAGTAAAGTGCTTTGTCCACTCATCTCTGCTCTCCTGCGCCTGACTTCTATGCACCAGCTACACCCACCCCTTGACATTGACATATAGAAATGTAATCATGTTAATGAAATTGGAGCTAATTCTCATATGTTCCAAGACAGACCAGAGATATGACCATTCTGGTCTATAAAAAGCCTGTTCTGCATTGAGAGATAATACAACACAATTAGCTGTTGTTTCTGATGAAGCATCTAAAATATGTAATATTCGACGGAGGTTATCCAAGGATAAACGTGTTTTAACAAACCCGCTTTGGCCAGTGTGGACCAATTTGGGTAAGAAAGTCTCGAGACGGGACGACGACATTTTGGAAAATAGTTTAATATCTGTGATCATCCAAGATAGGTCGTGACTGGGTGGTATCCTTCCCTTTTTTTAATAAAAGCAAAATGACTGCTGTATTAATCATTTCGAGCACTAGGAGACCTAATTGATTCGAACATTTTTAACACTGCTGCTAAATGAATATAGGGGAACACTGTGTGTCTGCCCTATGTGTGTGTGGCATGCTGTGCATAGGACATCCAGAGAGAGATGGATGTCCCTCAGGTTATAGACAGGAGAGCACTAACCATCTGCTCTCTCATCCCCTGACCTGATATAGGCTCTGTAAATCTCTCAGACACACACGCACGCGCAAACAAGCGCAAACACAGGCTCAAAGGCAGGCACACAGGCAGGCGTGTGCACAAACACACACACACACACACACACACATGTACACACGCACACACACAAAACACACAAACAAACGCACAAACACGAATTGCTTTTTATAAGAATTTGAAGCTTTGCCGTGGTGCTGTCCTGTACTAAACCATGCTCCTGCAGCACTATTTAATCCTGAGAGGGCAGAACAAAAGCTACAGTAGCATGAAGAGATAATCCCCAAACGTGAGTCTCTTCTAATCAAAGTAACCCTCTCTTCACTCCCTCTCTCCATCCTCTCGTACGCTCCCCACCTCTAACTTTCCCCTGCTTCCATCCTTCCCTCCCCTTCTACCTCCCCTTTTTAACTCCCTCCCCTCACCTCCTACACACCCCACCTCTACCTTTTCCCTTCCATCCTTCTCTCTACCCTCCCTACCTCCCTTCCTACCCCCCACCTCTACCTTTTCCCTTCCATCCTTCTCTCTACCCTCCCTATCTCCCTTCCTACCCCCCCACCTCTACATATTCCCTTCCATCCTTCTCTCTATCCCTCCCTCCCTCCCTTCCTACCCCCCACCTCTACCTTTTCCCTTCTATCCTTCTCCCTATCCCTCCCTCCCTTCCTACCCCCCACCTCTACCTTTTCCCTTCCATCCTTCTCTCTATCCCTCCCTCCCATCCGACCCCCACCTCTACCTTTTCCCTTCCATCCTTCTCTCTATCCCTCCCTCCCTTCCTACCCCCACCTCCACCTTTTCCCTTCCATCCTTCTCTCTATCCCTCTATCCCTCCCTTCCTACCCACCCACCTCTACCTTTTCCCTTCCATCCTTCTCTCTATCCCTCCCTCCCTCCCTTCCTACCCACCCACCTCTACCTTTTCCCTTCCATCCTTCTCTCTATCCCTCCCTCCCTCCCTTCCTACCCCCCACCTCTACCTTTTCCCTTCCATCCCTCTCTCTACCCTCCCTACCTCCCTTCCTACCCCCCACCTCTACCTTTTCCCTTCCATCCTTCTCTCTATCCCTCCCTCCCTTCCTACCCCCCACCTCTACCTTTTCCCTTCCATCCTTCTCTCTACCCTCCCTGCCTTCCTACCCACCCACCTCTACCTTTTCCCTTCCTTCCTTCTCTCTATCCCTCCCTGACTTCCTACCCACCTACCTCTACCTTTTCCCTTCCATCCTTCTCTCTATCCCTTCCTCCCTCCCTTCCTACCCCCCACCTCTACCTTTTCCCTTCCATCCTTCTCTCTATCCCTCCCTTCCTACCCCCCACCTCTACCTTTTCCCTTCCATCCTTCTCTCTATCCCTCCCTTCCTTCCTACCCCCCACCTTTACCTTTTCCTTCCATCCTTCTCTATCCCTCCCTCCCTCCCTTCCTACCCCTACCTCTACCTTTTCCCTTCCATCCTTCCTCTATCCCCCCTTCCTACCCACCCACCTCTACCTTTTCCCTTCCATCCTTCTCTCTATCCCTCCCTCCCTTCCTTCCCCCCCACCTTTACCTTTTCCCTTCCATCCTTCTCTCTATCCCTCCCTCCCTCCCTCCCTCTACCTTCCTACCCACCCACCTCTACCTTTTCCCTTCCATCCTTCTCTCTATCCCTCCATCCTCCCTATCCCTTCCTACCCACCCACCTCTACCTTTTCCCTTCCATCCTTCTCTCTATCCTTCCTCCCTCCCTTCCCTTTTCCCTTCCATCCTTCTCTCTATCCCTTCCTCCCTCCCTTCCTACCCCCCCACCTTTACCTTTTCCTTCCATCCTTCTCTCTATCCCCCTCCCTCCCTCCCTTCCCCCCCACCTCTACCTTTTCCTTCCATCCTTCTCTCTATCCCTTCCTCCCTCCCTCCTTCCCCCATCCTTCCCACCTCCTACCTTTTCCCTTCCATCCTTCTCTCTATCCCTCCCTTCCTACCCACCCACCTCTACCTTTTCCCTTCCATCCTTCTCTCTATCCCTTCCTCCCTCCCTTCCTACCCCCCACCTCTACCTTTTCCTTCCATCCTTCTCTCTATCCCTCCCTCCCTCCCTTCCTACCCTCCACCTCTACCTTTTCCCTTCCATCCTTCTCTCTATCCCTTCCTCCCTCCCTTCCTTCCCCCCCACCTCTACCTTTTCCCTTCCATCCTTCTCTCTATCCCTCCCTTCCTACCCACCCACCTCTACCTTTTCCTTTCCATCCTTCTCTCTATCCCTCCCTTCCTACCCACCCACCTCTACCTTTTTTTCCATCCCTTCTCCCTCCCATCCTTCCTCCCCCTTCCTACCTCTACCTTTACCTTTTCCCTTCCATCCCTCTCTATCCCTTCCTCCCTCCCTTCCTACCCCCACCTCTACCTTTTCCCTTCCATCCTTCTCTCTATCCCTCCCTTCCTACCCCCCACCTCCACCTTTTCCCTTCCATCCTTCTCTCTATCCCTCCCTTCCTACCCCCACCTCCACCTTTTCCCTTCCATCCTTCTCTCTATCCCTCCCTTCCTACCCCCCACCTCTACCTTTTCCCTTCCATCCTTCTCTCTATCCCTCCCTCCCTTCCTACCCCCCACCTCTACCTTTTCCCTTCCATCCTTCTCTCTATCCCTCCCTTCCTCCCTTCCTACCCCCCACGTCTACCTTTTCCCTTCCATCCTTCTCTCTATCCCTCTATCCCTCCCTTCCTACCCACCCACCTCTACCTTTTCCCTTCCATCCTTCTCTCTATCCCTCCCTCCCTCCCTTCCTACCCCCCACCTCTACCTTTTCCCTTCCATCCCTCTCTCTACCCTCCCTACCTCCCTTCCTACCCCCCACCTCTACCTTTTCCCTTCCATCCTTCTCTCTACCCTCCCTGCCTTCCTACCCACCCACCTCTACCTTTTCCCTTCCATCCTTCTCTCTATCCCTCCCTCCCTTCCTACCCCCCACCTCTACCTTTTCCCTTCCATCCTTCTCTCTACCCCCCCCTCCCTCCCTCCCTTCCTACCCCCCACCTCTAGCTTTTCCCTTCCATCCTTCTCTCTACCCTCCCTGCCTTCCTACCCACCCACCTCTACCTTTTCCCTTCCATCCTTCTCTATCCCTCCCTCCCTCTTCCTACCCCCCATCCCATTCCATCCTGCCTTCCTCCCTCCCCCACCCACCTCTACCTTTTCCCTTCCATCCTTCTCTCTATCCCTTCCTCCCTCCCTTCCTACCCCCCCCACCTCTACCTTTTCCCTTCCATCCTTCTCTCTATCCCTCCCTTCCTACCCACCCACCTCTACCTTTTCCCTTCCATCCTTCTCTCTATCCCTCTCACCGACACCTCTAGTAATTAATGTATTCCCTCACATCCATCGACTGTATCCCTCCTTCTCATCTCTGGCCATCTGTATGTCTGTCTGAGCATGTCTGAATGACATCACAGCCATAGAAATCTAGCAGCCAGAGATGGAAGATTACGTCAAAAACAAGAGCATACTTCTCTCATTGTCACCTTTTGGGACACATTATTTTGGGATACATTTCTCACAGTGTTACACACAACCTGGCCATTAAAGCCCCAAAGAGAAGCGGCAGAGACAGAGGCAGAGGCAGGGGCAGCAGTGGGGTACAACTGGAGTTCTAGCTATAGGCTAGACATACACACACAGGGCGCACTCATGCACATACACAGACAGGGCGCACTCATGCACATACACACACAGGACGCACTCATGCACATACACAGACAGGACGCACTCATGCACATACACAGACAGGACGCACTCATGCACATACACACACAAGACACACTCATGCACATACACACACAAGACACACTCATGCACATACACACACAGGACACACTCATGCACATACACACACAGGACACACTCATGCACATACACACACACAGGGCACACTCATGCACACACAGGACATGCACTCATGCACATGCACATAAAAGACACACGCATGCACATACACACACAGGGCACACTCATGCACACACAGGACGCACTCATGCACATGCACACACAAGACACACGAATGCATATACACACACACAGGACACACTCATGCACACACTGGACACACTCATGCACACACACTCACAGGGGAGCACAGCAGCAGCACACACACACTCACAGGTGCACAGGGGAGCACAGCAGCAGCAGCACAGCAGCAGCACACACACACTCACAGGTGCAGCAGCAGCAGCACACACTCACAGGTGCACAGCAGCAGCAGCACAGCAGCAGCACTCACAGGCAGCAGCACACACACAGCAGCAGCAGCACAGCAGCAGCACACACACACTCACAGGTGCACAGCAGCAGCACAGCAGCAGCACACTCACAGGCGCACAGCAGCAGCAGCACAGCAGCAGCACACACACACTCACAGGTGTGCAGCAGCAGCACAGCAGCAGCACACACACACTCACAGGTGCACAGGGCACAGCACAGCAGCGGCACACACACACTCACAGGTGCACAGCAGCAGCACAGCAGCAGCACACTCACAGCACAGCAGCACACTCACAGGCGCACAGCAGCAGCACAGCACACACACACAGGCGCAGCAGCAGCACAGCAGCACACACACACTCACAGGCGCACAGCAGCAGCACAGCACACACACTCACAGGTGCACAGCAGCAGCACACACACTCACAGGTGCACAGCAGCAGCACAGCAGCGGCACACACACACTCACAGGCGCACAGCAGCAGCAGCAGCAGCACACACACACTCACAGGCGCACACAGCCCTGGATAGACTGTACTGCAGCCCTTCTCTTATCACAGTTGTTTAGCGCTAAAGAGACAATCAGTTGTTAACATAATATGTTTCCATAAAGACAACCTCCGGAAGAAAGAGTGCTGGTTAGCTCAGCTATCATCTCAATGTCAACGCAGAGCATCTGTCAGACTTAAGGGAACACACACACACCGTGGACTCTTGGTTCCCAAAGCCCTGTCGCTATGGAAATGGAGTTGACGGGCGTCTGGCCCGGGGTCCACAGTGTCGACAACACAGGAACTGGGTCTGTCTGTGTTGCTATGGTGACCGCAGAACGAGTGTACAAGGTGTGTGTGTATGTACAAATGTGTGTGTAGGCGAAATGTACACTTATGTAACAGCATCATGACCAAACAAACTCAACCATGCATGAATTATAACAGAAGACAGAGATAGAGGGAGAGAGAAGACTGAGAAGAGGAATATAGAGTGTATAGGAAGGTAGTGGCAGGAATAACAAAACAGAAATAGGTAGAGAAACAGATACAGGGGGAAGAGAGAGAGAGAGAGATGTGTAGAGTAGATGCAGCATATCAGTCAGTGTTAAAGAACACAGGGGATAGCCTCTAAGAGAGCCTGCTGTCTGTCTGTCTCTGTCTCTGTCTCTGTCTCTGTCTCTGTCTCTGTCTCTCCTCCCTATCCAATTGGTCACACCCAAACAACCACTGCATTGGGACAAGGTAGAAATAGGTATTGGTAGAGAATGAGGGTGAAAGATGGGAAGCTGCTACAGTAGATTCCACCTGGTGGAAGATACAAAAGTGCTGAGAGCGTGGAGAGAGAGAGAGAGAGATAGACAGAGAGAAGAGGGCAGATTAAGGACAAAACCAAAGATAGAGGGAAGAGGTCAGTGATTACTACATGTGTGAGCGCTATCATAATGATAGGATAGAATAGAAGAGACATCGAAAGCCTGTTTCCTTCAATGCTCTGTAGGGAGTTCAGAGTGAACTGTGCATTAGAGACTGGGATCTTCTTTAATCCCAAAACAAGCAAGAACTCAGGTGACCCCTGTGATCCCTGTGATCCCTGATTTACAGTTATACAGCTTTACTGGGTTTCCTCATTCCTTCCTTCCTTCCTTCCTTCCTTCCATGAGATAATCACTGATCTAACATGATTAGAGATGAATTTAAAAAGGTTGACAATCCATCCTATTCATTTCATCCAATCATCTCATGTCAGGCCAGTGATCAAGGAGGATGAAACAAACATTTACATATTTCGAAAAGTTCTTTTAAAGGCTTGTAGTATGTACGTCCTCAGAAGTCCTCGGGTAGAAAAGCAGTCTGACAGTGTGAGTGTGTTGTGTGCTTGTGTGAATGTGCGTGTGTCTGTCTGTGTCTGAGAAAACGGAAAACAAGGACCACGTAACCTGGCTCTACACAGACATGAGTTGTTCTTGTTTATAACTGAACCATACACCACCAAATCACAGTCAAAAGTTCTTCAGGACCACCGTTCGTGGAATCATAGAGTTAAGTTGTGTACATTTAAGCAGTGAATGTAACACATTAAAGGCCTATGATTATAAACAATTTGCCTTTTGAAAAGTAATGTAACATTGCTCATAATATCATTAATAATCCAAGTTGTTATTATTTTTGGAAGAAAATTGCGTGCCACCTGCAGCACCCCCGCACCACTGCCCTACACACACACACACAAAAGCACACACACGCACAGACACACACAATAGTGGACAAGGGTTGTCAGTGGCAAAGATGCAGTAGTGTCACTGATCCATTTTTCATTTCCATTGGTTTTGTCTTGTCTTCCTTCACACTTGGTTCCAATCCCATCACCATTACATGTTGTGTGTTTAACCCTCTGTTTCCCCTCATGTCCTTGTCGGAGATTGTTTGATTGTATGTGATTGTTCTAGTATGTGTTGGTGTGTGGGTTTTGTACCCACTTTTGTTATTTTGTATATTTTGGTTTTTGGAGTTTTGTCAGCACTTATTAACCGACTCCGTTTATACCAAGTTCATTCTCCTACGCCTGACTTCCCTGCCACCAACATGCACCCTTTACAAGTAGTTAGAATATGTCACTGCAGGGAAGCTGCAAAGAGAAGGACCAATACTGACACACACACACAAACCTGGAGTACATGAACCTGGAATACAGGGACAACCTTTCAAGAGATCTGTCATAACTGGTTAATGATGTGATACACGGAATACAATGAGTACATGAGCAGTAGAGCGCACAGTACAAACACACACACACTTACTATCTCTCTCACACACACACACACACACACACACAATGACATAATACCACAGTAGCGTGCTGTCCTAACTAGCTACGTTAACCTACATTATTGGATAAGAGGCTGTTAGAGGTGAGAGGTGAACTACAGCTTCTGTAGCAAAAGCATTGTGATGACGCATCATTGATGCAACACAACTAGACAAAACACAGTAGTTGACAGATGGGAAAAGTGGGGTGTGAAATGTACTGTCCTGTCGTGCCCGGATTACAAATGACAGCATGAGGGTTTAAATGTCTGGACAACGAGCAATTCCGAAAGTGGACTCAAGGTAAAAAACAGGGAAAGCACACAAACACCAGACCCAGACACATACAAAGACACTAACACACTATAAGCATGACAAATGCGAGAGAAAACACCATAGGCACTCAATACAACAAAAGAAAAGGTAGGCCTAAATGTTACAATGACCTGAAATTCAGCTGCATAGATGCATGAGCTAAAGAGATCAATTGAACTCGACCAAAACAATAAATGGAATGGTAACGCCACTAACGCGTACCCTCATGGTGGGAATATTCAGAATCTCCTCATTGCCCAAATCAAATTAACCTACATTTAAACTGCTGTTTACATGTGTATTTCACACTATTTTGGGGTAAAAATCTGAGTAAAATGCTTGTATGATGTCAATCCCAATGCATGTTCATGTCATCGTCACCAATCAACTGCATTACACTTAAAAACGGCTTCAAGTACCACCACCAATTTCTATATGCTAGCTGTGCTACCAGCCTATACTAACGGAAATTAGCATGTAGCTGACATTTTTTCTAACCCTGAAAATAACTATTTCTAAATATTATGCTGCGAAAACAACCAAAAATATTAAAATCTGATTTTTTTATAATAATAATAGTAATAATTCATTTGCAAAGCGCATTTCCCATGCTCAATTCGCATAAAGTAGAAACCAAGACTGTCACAAAGCTAACTAAAAAGCAGCATTACCCAAGAGAGGATGGCTTTCACTTCAGTAGTAATAAATTCATGAACTTCTTTGAGGAAACTCATGATCATTAGAAAGCAAATTACAGACTCCTCTTTAAATCTGCATATTCCTCCAAAGCTCAGTTGTCCGGAGTCTGCACAACTCTGCCAGGACCTAGGATCAAGAGAGACACTCAAGTGTTTTAGTACTTTATCTCTTGACACAATGATGAAAATAATCATGGCCTCTAAACCTTCAAGCTGCATACTGGACCCTATTCCAACTAAACTACTGAAAGAGCTGCTTCCTGTGCTTGGCCCTCCTATGTTGAAAATAATAAATGGCTCTCTATCCACCGGATGTTTACCAAACTCACTAAAAGTGGCAGTAATAAAGCCTCTTTTGAAAAAGCCAAACCTTGACGCAGAAAATATAAAAAAACTATTGGCCTATATCGAATCTTCCATTCCTCTCAAAATGTTTAGAAAACGCTGTTGCGCAGCAACTCACTGCCTTCCTGAAGACAAACAATGTATACAAAATGCTTCAGTCTGGTTTTAGACCCCATCATAGCACTGAGACTGCACTTGTGAAGGTGGTAAATGACCTTTTAATGGCGTCAGACCGAGGCTCTGCATCTGTCCTCGTGCTCCTAGACCTTAGTGCTGCTTTTGATACCATTGATCACCACATTCTTTTGGAGAGATTGGAAACCCAAATTGGTCTACACGGACAAGTTCTGGACTGGTTTAGATCTTATCTGTCGGAAAGATATCAGTTTGTATCTGTGAATGGTTTGTCCTCTGACAAGTCAACTGTAAATTTCAGTGTTCCTCAAGGTTCTGTTTTAGGACCACTATTGTTTTCACTATATATTTTACCTCTTGGGGATGTCATTCGAAAACATAATGTTAACTTTCACTGCTATGCGGATGACACACAGCTGTACATTTCAATGAAACATGGTGAAGCCCCAAAATTGCCCTCGCTAGAAGCCTGTGTTTCAGACATAAGGAAGTGGATAGCTGTAAACGTTCTACTTTTAAACTCGGACAACACAGAGATGCTTGTTTTAGGTCCCAAGAAACAAAGAGATCTTCTGTTGAATCTGACAATTAATCTGGATGGTTGTACAGTCATCTCAAATAAAACTGTGAAGGACTTCGGAGTTAGTCTGGACCCTGATCTCTCTTTTGACGAACATATCAAGACTGTTTCAAGGACAGCTTTTTTCTGTCTACGTAACATTGCAAAAATCAGAAACTTTCTGTCCAAAGATGATGCAGAAAAATGAATCCATGCTTTTGTTACTTCTAGGTTAGACTACTGCAATGCTCTACTTTCCGGCTACCTGGATAAAGCACTGAATAAACTTCAGTTAGTGCTAAATACGGCTGCTAGAATCCTGACTAGAACCCAAAAATTTGATCATATTACTCCAGTGCTAGCCTCCATACACTGGCTTCCTGTTAAGGCAAGGGTTGATTTCAAGGTTTTACTGCTAACCTACAAAGCATTACATGGGCTTGCTCCTACAGATCTTTCCAATTTGGTCCTGCCGTACATACCTACACATACGCTACGGTCACAAGACGCAGGCCTCCTTGTTGTCCCTAGAATTTCTAATCAAACAGCTGGAGGCAGGGCTTTCTCCTATAGAGCTCCATTTTTATGGAATGGTCTGCCTACCCATGTGAGACGCAGACTCGGTCTCAACCTTAAAGTCTTTACTGAAGACTCAACTCTTCAGTAGGTCATATGATTGAGTGTAGTCTGGCCCAGGAGTGTGAAGGTGAACGGAAAGGCTCTGGAGCAACGAACCGCCCTTGCTGTCTCTGCCTGGCCGGTTCCCCTCTCTCCACTGGGATTCTCTGCCTCAAACCCTATTACAGGGGCCGAGTCACTGGCTTACTGGTGCTCTTCCATGTCGTCACTAGGAGGGGTGCGTCACTTGAGTGGGTTGAGTCACTGATGTGATCTTCCTGTCTGGGTTGGCACTCCCCCTTGGGTTGTACCGTGGCGGAGATCTTTGTGGGCTATACTCGGCCTTGTCTCAGGATGGTAAGTTGGTGGTTGAAGATATCCCTCTAGTGGTGTGGAGGCTGTGCTTTGGCAAAGTGGGTGGGGGTTATATCCTGCCTGTTTGGCCCTGTCCACGGGTATCATCGGATGGGGCCACAGTGTCTCCTGACCCCTCCTGTCTCAGCCTCCAGTATTTATGCTGCAGTAGTTTATGTGTCGGGGGGCTAGGGTCAGTCTGTTATATCTGGAGTACTTCTCCTGTCTTATCCGGTGTCCTCTGTGAATTTAAGTATGCTCTCTCTAATTCTCTCTTTCTTTCTCTCTCTTGGAGGACCTGAGCCCTAGGACCATGCCTCAGGACTACCTGGCATGATGACTCCTTGCTGTCCCCAGTCCACCTGGCCGTTCTGCTGCTCCAGTTTCAACTGTTCTGCCTGCGGCTATGGAAGCTGTTCACCGGAGGTGCTACCTGTCCCAGACCTGCTGTTTTCAACTCTCTAGAGACAGCAGGAGCGGTAGAGATACTCTTTATGATCGGCTATGAAAAGCCAACTGACATTTACTCCTGAGGTGCTGACTTGTTGCAACCTCGACAACCACTGTGATTATTATTATTTGACCATGATGGTAATTTATGAACATTTGAACATCTTGGCCTTGTTCTGTTATAATCTCCACCCGGCACAGCCAGAAGAGGACTGGCCACCCCTCATAGCCTGGTTCCTCTCTAGGTTTCTTCCTAGGTTTTGGCCTTTCTAGGGAGTTTATCCTAGCCACAGTGCATCTACACCTGCAGTGCATGCTGTTTGGGGTTTTAGGCTGGGTTTCTGTACAGCACTTTGCTATATAAATACATTTGATTTGATTTTATTTGAAAACAAAAACAAAAATCATCAGCCATACATCAAAAGAAGTAAAAACTATCACAATACATCAAACCATTAACTATTAATACAAAATATAGACTCAAAGAAGATTAAGCAAGCCAACATTAAAAGCTAGCTTGAATAGGTAGGTCTTTAGTTGTGTTTTAAACAAGGAAATTGAAGCTGCCTCCTTGATATGTGTAGGTAGAGCATTCCAGAGCTGTGGGGCCACGTGTGACAAGGCCCTGTCACGAATGCTGCAGATGTTTGTGGCTGGTGTGATCAGGCTGTTTGAGCCTGATGATCGTAGTGTGCATGCTAGAAGTTGGCATATGTATTTACGTGCATCACCCTTGAGGGCCTTAAAGGTGAGCAGCAGAATCTTAAATGTTATCCTGTATTGAATAGCAAGCCAATGGAGGTTGAATAAAACAGGGGTGATGTGAGTGTTTTGTGTAGTTTGTGACAGCATCCAGGCAGCTGCGTTCTGGATCAAAGGTCCCTGTATGCATGTCACTGAAGGTTACAGAAAGCAGCTCCTTCTCTAAACAGCTTGGCTGCCCACGACAGCTGAAACAGAGAAGTACCTAGACAATTGTTTTGCCCTGGCTTTTGTCAGGCCCGCAATCTGGAGGCCACGCACTGCAAGCCTGTGTACGTGACCGAGACTGCCAAATATCAGCACCACCAGCTTGCACGTACATCCGAGGCTGTCCAAGCATACCACGAGGGGCTGGCACTTAAATAGCTTCTTGGCAAAGTTCTGCTGCATGTTGCCGTCAAATGAGCAGCCCACTTCTAAAACGAGCACCTCCCCCTGGTCTCCCCCACAACAACAATACTTGGGGTATTTGGCACACAGGAAAACACATCACCATCAAACCAGCTTCCCCTTACACAGGAATGTTTATGATTGTGTGCTGCTGGTGAGACCACGCTGGATATCAGGTTAACATGTCTAGCAATGTACAAATAATTATATGAACACACACACACCATCATGAACCTGGAATACAGGGAAACCTTTCAAGGGCTCTGACATGACTACATCATGATGTGATAAACAGAATACAATGAGTACATGAACAGTAGAGCGCATAATGACATAATACCACAGTAGCGTGCTGTCCTAACTAGCTACGGTAACCTACATTATTATTGGATAAGAGGCTGTTAGAGGTGAGAGGTGAATTACAGCTTCTGTAGTAAAAGCATTGTGATGACGCATCATTGATGCAACACAACTAGACGCAGTAGTTGACAGATGGGAAAAGTGGTGTGTGAAATGTACTGTCCTGTCCTGCCCGGATTACAGATGACAGCATGAGGGTTTAAATGTCTGGACAACGAGAAATTCTGAAAGTGTACTCAAGGTAGGTATGAGGGAAAAATTATGTATTTACCTGATTTATTTTATATTAATGGTTAACAATTCATATTTAACTAATAGTAAGATGTTTCTATTCCAGTAGTGTCTGTGTTTTTATGGTCTCCACTCTAGTTTCCTGCAGCTATTCTGGGCGTGTGGTCACCAGAGATGGATTGAGCTGACAAAATGTGGAAAGATTCAGAATCTTTAGAGTTTTTAATGTAATTTTAGTTGTTCTACAAACGTTAGGCTGTATGTTTTGATTTGTAATACATTGTAAGGCAGCCTGACGAGACTTTAATGAAGATATATGAAAAAAGTCGCTTGAAAGGCATGCGCTCTGTTTGTTTGGTTTTTGCTGCACAAACTTCAAAGAACAATTTGATAAGCACTTGATAATTCCTCGAATTCCACAGCGGCATCCCCTTTGTGGCCGTAATGCACACTAAAAAAAATCCATGCCTTTTGCGACCCGGAGTGCTGTGTTGTGCCCTTCTCCCTGAGTGCGGCGCAATCTGAGGCGCCTCTCACTCACATGGCTACAAGTGAAGACAGACACATCAGGACACAACTTATCCAATTCTGAGGTGTATATTAAAGATATTGGAAGAACTGTCCACATTTACTTTTCGTCAGCCAAGAAGATGAGTAGACCTAACGAACAGCAAAAGTACTAGTCTACGTCTACTATCCCCTATAGTTAAAAGTCCACCTATTCTGTTCTGTGCAACAAATAGATATTCCAAACATAGTCTGGGACAGTTGTGGGGTGCAATAGTTCTCAATTAATACAAACACTAGCATCATTTGACTGACGCAACAGTGTAGAAAGCAGAGACATACAGAGAAAGACTCGCGGCTGTAATCTCTGCGTCTACAAAGTATTGCCTCAGAGGTGTGAATACTAATGTAAATGAGATATTTCTGTATTTCATTTTCCATAAACTGTGACTCGTTTCTGGAAACTAGGCATATGTAGTGCATCACTACTTCACAGGAGAGTCATTTGAACGTAAACATTTATTATGTTATCAAAATTCGTTTTTTGACAGAAACGCCTTCTGGAACATGTTAACTTTTATGTGCCTTAATAACAAACATTATGCCATCTGTAAATACTATTAAAATTGTTCAATTACAAGCCTAATAGGTTTAGGCAAGGAAAAGACAGGAACCTTCCCACTAGTCTTGATTGGCTGAGATAATGGATGGGCTGGACGTGCCGAGAGAGGAGTTCGGATTGTTCTACCATGCAGCACAATATTGTCTACAACATTAGCTGCTCAGTATGTGTAGGTAGTCCTTTTTTTAAAGATATCACGAAGAACTGCAAAAATGTTGATAATGCACCCCACTTTCTGGAGACCAAGTTTTAAAATCAGTGGAATGCCCAGTAGAAGCAGAGTATGATAGCTAAAGAGATGGAGAAAATTCTAGCGTTTGATAGCAAACATGTGGTGTTGAAAAGTAAAAACACCTCCGGATTACATCTTCAGACTAAGGGAAACCATGGCATCCGTGACAGAGAGGGAGAAGTATTCATCCGTGTATACGGGTAAGAGAGTCTAGCTTGCTACATTTTCAGATATTATACATTTCTAATTTTGTCAGAAAGTTGTTTTCATTGCAAGTTAAAGCATACTGTTAGCTAGCTAGCTAATGTTAGCCAGCAGGCTTGCTAGCTAACATTACATGTATGATCTGTGTAGTAATATTATTTGAATCTCAGAGACATTTGCATTACTAGTTATAGCCTACTGTTAGCTAGCTAGCTAACATTGAACCTAAGTTAGTTGGTTAGCTTTAGCTACCTGCAGATTCATGCAGGGTAGTAATATTATGAGTTGTGATTATGGTTCATTGTTTAGCTAGCTAGCTACATGGCTAAACAAAAGACTCCACTATGCAAGTAACCATTTCACTGTAGCGTTTACAGCTTCTGTATCCTGTGCATGTGACAAAAAAAACATAGATTTTTTTGTTATATAGTGTGTGTTTACCAGAGACGATAATGTGAAGAACAGCATGACCTGCACCAAAGGCAAATTAGGATATAATGTTTGGCCAACAAGACACTGTCCAAGTTCTAAAATTCTCTGGTAGAATGCCCTGCTTTTATTTGTCACACTCACAACCATAAATAATTTTCTGTAATTAGCTTGCCATTGACTTGAAAATAATGATCTTGTTGTGAGTTTATTTTCCTGTAATAACGAATACAAATGAGCTGAAGTGAAGACGTTGTCAGCTATATGATATGGTCATTATTTGAACTGGCTAGCCAGCTAACTTCATGTAAGCTAGCTAGCTCACAAGCTAGAAACGAACCAACACATTGTTTAGAGCTTTTAGTTGCCTGGTTTGCTAGAGTGACATATACTAAATCTATTTTTAAATGGATGAATTTACTGGTGTTAAAATATCGGAAAGTATTCAGACCCCTTGACTTTTTACACATTTTGTTACGTTACAGCCTTACTCTAAAATGGATTCAATAAATAAAAAAATCTCTACAATCTACACAAAATACCCCATAATGACAAAGGGTAAACAGGTTTTTAGAATATTTTGCAAATGTATTAAAATATAAAACCAGAAATACCTTATTTACATAAGTATTCAGACCCTTTGCTATGAGACTCGAAATTGAGCTCAGGTGCATCCTGTTTCCAATGGTCATCCTTGATGTTTCTACGACTTCTTTGGAGTCCACCTGTGGTAAATTCAATTGATTGGACATGATTTGGAAAAGGCACAAACCTGTCTATATAAGGTCCCACAGTTGACAGTGCATGTCAGAGCAAAAACCAGTCTACGAGGTCGAAGGAATTGTCCGTAGAGGTCAGATCTGGGGAAGGGTACCAAAACATTTCTGCAACATTGAAGGTCCATAAGAACACAGTGGCCTCCATCATTCTTGAATGGAAGCAGTTTGGAACTACCAAGACTCTTCCTAGAGAAGGGCCTTGGTCAGGGAGGTGCCCAAGACGCAGAAGGTCACTCTGACAGTGCTCGAGACTTCCTCTGTGGAGATGGGAGAACCTTCAAGAAGCAATCTATGCAGCACTCTACCAATCAGGCCTTTATGGTAGAGTGACCAGACGGAAGCCACTCCTCAGTAAAAGGCACATGACAGCCCGCTTGGAGTTAGCAAAGGCACCCAAAGACTCAGACCATGAGAAACAAGATTCTCTGGACTGATGAAACCAAGATTGAACTCTTTGGCCTGAATGCCAAGCATCACGTTTGGAGGAAACATGGAACCATCCCTACGATGAAGCATGGTGGTGGCAGCATCATGCTGTAGGGATGTTTTTCAGCAGCAGGGACTGGGAGACTAGTCAGGATCGAGGCAAAGATGAACTTCCAGCAGGACAACGACCCTAAGCACACAGCCAAGACAACGCAGAAGTGGCTTCGGGACAAGTCTATGCAAGAGCCCGGACTTAAACCTGATCGAAAATCTCTGGAGAGACCTGAACATAACTGTGCAGCAACGCTCCTCATCCAACCTGACAGAGCTCAACAGGATCGGCAGAGATGAATGGGAGAAAACTCCCCAAATACAGGTGTGCCAGAATTGTAGCGTTGGGGATGTAATTGCTTCCAAAGGTGCTTCAACAAAGTACTGAGTAAAGGGTCTGAATACTTACGTATCACGAGTCAGGATTTGGCCCAGATGCAGACACAGGAGGCGGATAGTACAGTTCTCAGATAATATATTATAAACACGGGGCAAAGTGCAGGTTGAGGACAGGCAGAGGTTTGTGATCAGGTCAGAGTCAGGCAGGTACAGGATGGCAGGCAGGCTCGGGGTCAGGGCAGGCAGAATGGTCAGAACCAGGAAAAACTAGGAAACAGAACTTGAGAAACAGGAAGACAGGAAAGCACGCTGGTAAGCTCTGACAAGACAAGACAAACTGGCAACAGACAAACAAATACACAGGGGATAATGGGGTAGATGGGCGACACCTAGAAGGGGGTGGAGACAAGCACAAAGACAGGTGAAATAGATTAGGGTGTGACACTTTAATAAATTGTTTTTGCTTTGTCATTATGGGTTATTGTGTGTAGATTGACAAAAAAAAGGGGAAAAAACAACTTAATTAATTTTAGAAAAAGGCTGTAACCTAACAAAATGTGGAAAAAGTCAAGGTGTCTGAATATTTTCCCGAAGGCACTGTATTTAATCCATTTTGAATTTAAGCTGTAACACAACAAAATGTGTAACAAATCAAATGGTATGAATACTTCCGAATACATTGTATCTACAGTATCTGTCTATTTGCTGTTTGGGGTAAGTTCCTCAAAAACATGTGAAATCGTAAAACAAATGGAGTCACTTCTATAATATGCCATTTACTGTACATCCAAAATGTAGAATTGGTTGTAAAAAAAATACATCTTCTCCTTTAAGTATGATATTTCTGTATATTGTATGGTGGTACAAATCGCCAAAATAAATGTGTATATTGACTTGATCGGATTTAGTTGGATTAAACAAGGTTGTCATGGATACATTGCACAATGTCACATGTTTGTCTCAACAAGAAGTGACATCACCAGGTGCCATGGTTATTATTGCTAAGAGATGTTTACAAGTAAATTGTATTTACCTCTCTGGGTTGACATGGTTACATGATGTGTGGTTATTGGCATAACACTCTGACATCACACTGGCTCGACATGGAAGGTTGACATGACCCCAAACTAAGAGATTAATTTGGAGTCTATATTAGAAGAGATCATGGCAAGGATCTCATTTACCAAATAATATATCAGATGGATTGTGGAAGTGGCTCAGGTGAATGTAAGTTTGAGATTGGATTCAAATCAATCAAAATCAAATAAAGTGTTATTTGTCACATGCTTTGTAAACAACAGGTGTAGACTAACATTGACATTTTGGGGTTCACCGTAATAAATAGTTTTGCTTTAAACAGTCAGTGAATTTGGTCATTTTTACACAAAAAGGTTATTTCATAAAGGACAACAATCATTTTTTTGCCAGCTGCGCATGGTTGCGTTGATTCATTGGTCGGAATGGAGAAGCTCTCTGTAAAACTCCAAACGGTCTAAACCATTCCCTTTTGAGACGGGGTAAAATACAAAGCTGCATTATATAAATTGGCTAAATGCCATGCTAATTTCTAAAGATAAATATTGACATAGTACTAGCTGGAAACATGTTTAATCTGCAAAAATGACAAGTTAATCAGTGGGCGATGGTGATGTCAGATAAAAGTGGTGGGAGAAAAAGCATACATTTCCCCACTCCTAATCTGAGATAGATGCTCAGTCTGCTCTATGGTTCAACTCAGGTGCCTACACATGCATACACACTCACACTAACAGAAGGCCACTCAGTTTAGAGAAGTTATCTCAGACAGATCCAGCTCAGAGGCCTAGCTCCTCAACTCCCATCAGCAGTAGCAAAATTTGAAATGGTGTTTTTTACATTTGATAAAAGTAGAGACTCAGAGCTAGATCATTGTATATCATACACTACAGTTGAGGAACAATGAGAAAGTAGTTCTGCTTGGAAAGCTGATGAACTTGTCACCTCACTTTTGAGAAAATGGCCCTTGAATGTTTTGGTACCTACTGGAGAGCTCTTCTTTGTATACACCCAGTCAGCATCATTCACACCCTCTCAAGCTTTAGCCCCACACATCTCTTTAATGATTCATATGTGAGACTATGTACTAAACAACCAAAGATTTCAAGACTAAATGCTGGTTTATACTACGGGTGTGTTTGTAAACTTGATCGGAAGTGCCAGAGTGTGCTCTGGGCGTTTGTAAACTCAGAGCGTTGTCAGATTGTCAGTTTGCAAATTCAGAGCGTTTCGCTCTCGGAGCGTTCAGAGCCACACTGGGCACTCTGGCCGAGGAGTAGCATTCTGACCTAACAGTCAAGCACCCAAGCTAACTGGCTAACATTGGCTAGCTTGCTAGATACTTCCAGACACAAATGAAAGAACACTCACTGGCCATTTTTACTCACCCTAGCAGAGCTGGTTAGGTTTTTATGTTTTCCAGAGTGTTTGTGACTGCAACTGTGCAGCTGGCAACAATTTAATTACGCTTTTTTTCGAACGTTTACTGACACCAGCCATATTCAACGAATGTTGAGCGTTCGTAAATTTGTCAGTTATTGTGCGCAAATTTACCAGCTACGTCTATCAACAGTTGTCGCATTGACATCATAAACATTCTATTGAAATAGTTATTTGCATAGTGGAGTCTTTTGTTTTGACATGTATCTAGCTAGTTAAACAATTAACAATAATCCCAACTCATAACGTTACTACCCTGCATGAATCTCCAGGTAGCTAACCAACCAGGTTCAATGTTAGCGAGCTAACATTAGGCTATAACTAGCAATGCAAATGGCTCTGAGATACGAATAATATTACTACACAAATCACACATATAACATTAGCTAGCTAGCTAGCCAGCTAATGCTAGCTAGGTAGCGAACAGTACACTTTAACTTGAAATGAAAATGACTTTCTGACAAAAACTAGAAATGTGTAATATGTGAAAATGTAGCTAGCTAGACTATCTAACATACATGGACGGACACTTCTCCCTGACTGTCACAGATGCCATGGTCAGCGGAGGCGGGCAGAGCCTTCAGTCGTCTGAAGGAGCTGTTCACCGCTGGCTCATTCGGACCCCTCTTTGGCGTTCATAGTGGAGGTGGACGTGTCCGAGGCTGGGGTTGGAGCCGTGCTATCACAGCGCTCAGGCACGCCACCGAAGCTCCACCCCTGCACTTTCTTCTCGAGGAAGCTTGGTCCGGCTCTGCGGAACTATGACGTGGGGACCGGGAGTTGTTAGTCGTGGTCAAGGCTCTGAAGGTGTGGAGACATTGGCTTGAGGGGGTCAAGCACCCTTTCGTCATCTGGACTGACCATCGTAATCTCGAGTATAATCTGGGTCAGCAAGGAGATTGAATCCGCATCAGGCCAGGTGGGCCATGGTTTTCACGATCTCCTATAGGCCAGACTCCCTTAATACTAGGGCTGTCGCGCTGTCCTGTCTCTATGACACCGAGGAACGGTCCATCGATCCTACTCCCATCCTTCCAGCTTCATGTTTGGTAGCACCAGTGGTATGGGAGGTGGACGCAGAAATCGAGCGTGTGTTACGGTTGGAACCTGCACCTCCTCAGTGTCCAGCGGGTGTTCAGTACATGCTGCTTGGTATCTGTGATCGTTTGATTCGATGGGCCCATACACTACCCTCTTCCCTGTAATCCTGGTATTGAGAGGACAGTGCGGAGTCTTAGGGGAAGGTACTGGTGGCCCACTTTGGCCAAGAATGTGAGGTTTTATGTCTCCTCCTGCTCGGTGTGCGCTCAGAGCAAGGCTCCGAGACAACTGCCTAGAGGGAGGTTACAGCCCCTCCCCGTTCCATAACGGCCGTGGTCGCATTTGTCGGTAGATTTTCTCACCGACCTTCCCCCGTCTCAGGGAAACACCACGATCCTGGTCGTTGTGGATAGTTTTTCTAAGTCCTATTGTCTCCTCCCTCTGCCTGGTCTCCCTACGGCCCTACAGACTGCGGAGGACCTGTTTACGCACGTCTTCCGGCATTACGGGGTGCCTGAGGACATTGTTTCTGATCGGGGTCCCCAGTTCACGTCCAGAGTTTGCAGGGCGTGTATTGAACGTCTGGGGTCTCGATCAGCCTGACCTCGGGTTTTTACCCCGAGAGTAATGGGCAGGTGGTGAGAGTGAACCAGGATGTGGTTAGGTTTCTGTGGTTGTATTGCCAGGACTGGCCTGGTGAATGGGTGAGGTACGTCCCATGGGCGGAGGTGGCTCAGAATTCCCTCCGCCACTCCTCCACTAACATGTCACCGTTCCAGTGCATGTTGGCCTACCGGCCCCATGGCATCAGAGCCAGACCGAAGCTCCTGCGGTGGAGGAATGGGTGCAGCGCTCGAAGGAGACCTGGAGAGCCATCCAGGAATCACTGAAACAAGCTGGTGGACGGCAGAAGAGGAGCGCTGACCGGCACCGGCAGTGAGGCCCCCGTGTTCGCACCAGGGGACCGGGTCTGGCTCTCGACCCGAAACCTGCCCCTCCGCCTGCCCTGCCGGAAGCTGGGGCCGCAGTGTGTGGGGCCATTTAACTTTTTTGGGAGAGGGGGCAGCATTTTTACTGTTGGATGAATAGCGTACCCAAACTGAACTGCCTCCTACTCTGTCCCAGATGCTAATATATGCATAGGATTAATAGTATTGGATAGAAAACACTCTGAAACTAAAACTGTTTGAATGATGTCTGTGAGTATAACAGAACTCATATGGCAGACAAAAACCTGAGAAGAAATCCAAACAGGAAGTGAGAAATCGATTTTCAAAACAGTGCCTATTCAAATCCCTGATAGTTATGGATGTGCTTGCACTTCCTAGGGCTTCCACTAGATGTCACCATCTTTAGATCCTAGTTTTAGGAATCTACTATAAAGAAAGGGAACAATGGAGCTCTTTTTAGTGAGTGGTCTGGCAGAGAGCCTCGGTCTCATGACGCGCGGTCACGAGAGAGTATGCTCTCGCTCCAGGGCTTTTCTTCAGACAATGAAATTCTCCGGTTGGAACCTTATTGAAGATTTAAGTTAAAAACATCCTAAAGATTGATTGCAAACATCATTTGACTTGTTTCTATGACCTGTAATGGAACTTTTTGAGTTTTTGTCTGGAGGAAGTGCTCGCTCCTCATGAAGATGGATTACTGGGTTGAACACGCTAACAACAAGTGGTGAAATGATGGATTTTATGGAACTTTATGGAACAAATCAGTCATTTATTGTCGAACTGGGATTCCTGGGAGTGCCTTCTGATGAAGATCATCAAAGGTAAGTGAATATTTATAGTGTTTTTTCTAACTAATGTTGACGCCAAAATGGCGGCTATTTCTTTGGCTGAATTGGGTACTGAGCGCCGTTCTCAGATTATGCTTTTTCCGTAAAGTTTTTTTGAAATCTGACACAGTGGTTGCATAGAGATTAAGTCTATCTTTAATTCTGTGAATAACACTTGCATCTTTTATCAATGTTTATTTTGAGTATTTCTTCAAAATCACCGGATGTTTTGGAATCAAAACATTACTGCACGTAACGCGCCAATGTAAACTGATATTTTTGAATATAAATATGCACATTATCAAACAAAACATACATCTATTGTGTAACATGATGTCCTATGAGTGTCATCTGATGAAGATCATCAAAGGTTAGTGATTAATTTTACCTATATTTCTGCTTTTTGTGACTCCTCTCTTTGGCTGGAAAATGGCTGTGTGTGTTTTTGTGACTTGACTCTGACCTAACATAATCATATGTTGTGATTTCGCTGTAAAGCGTTTTTGAAATCGGACACCATGGGTAGATTAAAAATATGTTTATTTTTCATTTGCTGTATTGGACTTGTTAATGTGTGAAAGTTACACATTTCTAAAAAAATATTTTTGAATTTCGCACACTGCCTTTTCAGCGGAATGTCTGGGACCAGGCAGGGTGGATAAAGAGTCACCTTCAGATGGATGTGTGGTTTCAGAGAGAAGCCAGCTGTGAGCCTGGGACCAGGCAGGGGGGATAAAGAGTCACCTTCAGATGGATGTGTGGTTTCAGAGGGAAACCAGCTGTGAGCCTGGGACCAGACACGGTGGATAAAGAGTCACCTTCAGATGGATGTGTGGTTTCAGAGGGAAACCAGCTGTCAGCCTGGGACCAGGCAGGGTGGATAAAGACTCACCTTCAGATGGATGTGTGGTTTCAGAGGGAAACCAGCTGTGAGCCTGGGACCAGACACGGTGGATAAAGAGTCACCTTCAGATGGATGTGTGGTTTCAGAGAGAAGCCAGCTGTGAGCCTGGGACCAGGCAGGGTGGATGGCATCCTTTTCCCGCACAGCAATTTGAAGAAATCCAGTGATAAATGGACTGTTTTTGAAGTTAATGTTTTAGAATATTTATTTGTTGTCTAATATTAGAAGGCTCTTTAAAGTGATTTGCATTGTGAAAATAATAAGTTCTTAATTCATGGCATGGTTGAATAGACATGCAGACAAATTAATTAATGCAGGAAAATGTAAATAATAGCCTACTGTCTGTAGTCATAAAAACAATTAGGCTAAATAAATTGATATTATTTTGTTGGGTAACAGATCGGCTCTTGGAACTCATTAAGTGGCTGCTCCTATCTTCAATATAATCATTCATTCAGAAGGTTAAACCCATAGGTCTTAGACCTGCAGTAAATTAAATTACCAGGTTTGTTTTTCATTAGGTTATAATATTCCATGCCTTCTGAGAATGTTAGTTATGGGTGGAGTTATAAATTTGGCTGTTAGAAGTATTACAATGAAAATGTACATTTAATCCGTCTGCATATTTCAAGACATGGCATATAAGGGTGGAGTGAGACGGGTTGGAGGATACTTTTCTCGTGAGTCATCTAGAAAAAACGTTTACTTAAAAACGGAAAATCAACCAATGTCAGCCTTTAAATGCTTTATTATTCAAATGTTGAAAGTTCGTGTGGGCGACAGAGAGAAACAAAATGGTGCAGTTTGAGGCCATGTGGAGGAGAGTGATGCGGACGCTGGAGATAGGTGTGTGAGCAGGTGGGTCTGGTTGGCTTGCATCATTGGGCAGTTCGTGGCTGTGTTTCCCTTTATAATCTGTGATAGTTTGCAAGCTATCAGAGTCGGCGTAGTAGGATTCGATCTTAGTCCTGTATTAATTCTTTGCCTGTTTGATGGCTCGTCAGAAGGCGTAGCGGGAGCTCTAGCCTTTAGCTCAGTGTGGATGTTGACTGTAATCCATGCCTTCTGGTTGGGATATGTACGTACGGTCACTGTGAGGGTCAACGTTGTCGATTAGTTTATTAATGAAGCCAGTGACTGATGTGGTAAACTCCTCAATGTTATTGGATGAGTCCCAGAACATATTCCACTCTGTGCTAGCGAAACAATCCTGTAGCTTAGCATCCGCCTCATCGGACCACTTCCATATTGGGCGTGTCACTGGTACTTCCTGTTAGAGTTTTTGCTTGTAAGCGGGAATCAGGAGGATAGACTTATGTTCAGCTTTACCAAAGGGAGGGCGAGGCAGAGCCATGTGTGTATGTAAAGGTGATCTAGAGTTTTGGCGCCTATCGTTGCAGAGGTGACATGCTGGTAAAAATAAGGTAAAACGGATTTCAGTTTCCCTGCATTAAAATCACCAGCCACGAGAAGTATCACCTCTGGATGTGCTTTATCTTGTTTGCTTATGGCCCAGATCCTTGAGTGCAGTCTTAGTGCCAGCATTGGATTGTGGTGGTAAATAGACCGCTGCACTTCGAAAAATATAGATGAAAACTATCTTGGTAAATTGTATTGTCTGCAGCTTATCATGAGGTGTTTTGACTCAGGGGAGAAAAAACTTAAGAGACATTAGAGATCTCACACCAGCTTTTGTTAACAAAGTGACACCCTTCATCTTACCCCAGGCTTCCGTCCAATCTAGAAGATGCATGGAAAAACCAGCTAGATGTATATTATCCATGTCCATGATCAGCCACGACTCAGAGAAAGTTAGAATACCACAGTTCTTCAGGTCCCGTTGTTAGGATAGTCTCAAACAGAGCTTGTGCAGTTTGTTCTCCAGTGATTGTACATTCACCAATATAACGTAGGATAGAGGAGGTTTATCTACTTGCCAATGTTGTTTCGTCAGGGTGCCTGCATGTCGGCCTGTCTTGCGCCTTCTCTTTCCTCTTCGAGTCTTAGGGATTAGGGCCTTCGTCCAGGCTGAGCAGTATGTCCTGCGCCGACAACTCATTGAAGTGGAAATCTCCATCCAAATTGAGGTTAGTGATTAGCATTCTGATGTGCAGAAAGAAGATCTTTTTGGTCATTGAAAACGATGGCGGAAACATTATGTACAAGAAAAGTTAAGATCAGTGCTAAAAAACATTTAAAAAAAACAGAATTGCAGAATATCTAAATTCCCTTTGATTAACTGTTTGGAATTGTTTGATTACCTGCAAATTGATAGTGAGAAGTTTGTGCTAAATGTCTAGGCTGTATTGAGTAACACGTGTGATGTTTCTGTTTATTTATTCTCTTTATCCTTCTTTCTGTCAGATTTCTCCATATTTTCCATTGGTAAAATAAGAAGGTTGCCAAGGCCCATACAGACCAGTGTATAAGGTGACATAACAAATCAACAAATGTAAGAACAAGAGAAGGTAACACTTAACCTGACCGCTCTGCAATAGACCTATAATACCCTGTCATAGCAATGATTTAGCATATAGGTAAATCCATTTGAATTCAATCACTTTTTGACCCCATCCCTTTTCATATAAATATAATTCATAGAATTGACCTATACTTTCAGACCACTGCAATGTAGCTTGTACACTATTGAAATTGAAATGTTATCTTCTAATTACTACCACAAAGATGGCCGCTCGTCCACCCACCATCGAATTTCAACTTGTGTCTATTCTATTATCTATTTTTCCATTATCTCTATATATAATTTAAAACAACAGATTCAAGTCAACATTCTCTGATGTGTGAACCTACCACCATCTTTCTGAAAGTAAAAAAGTCCATTTGATTCCCATTTATCAGCAAAAACATGACACCTACCCTGTATTCAAGAGCATGTTGTGTCTCAACAGATGGCAGGCAAAACACAAAAGTCTCAGATTATGTAAAAAGCATCTAAACTACCACATATACAAATATGAAAAAAAAATCTGAGTTTACGCATTTTTTGATTATTTACATTTAAGATTTGAAAATTGAATTTAAAAATAAAAAATAAAAAAATAAAAATGCATAAAACAGTTTGACAACCCTATTTGTATGCTTTTAAATTATATTAATCTCAACCGTGTATCTTTTCAAGTGATGAAGACATGGATGTCCCATAGTATGGTAAGGTATGCAAAATAAGTCAACCCTGAGCACCTTTATCTCTTGAATGTTTTGCCATTCAGGTCCAAAAAGTAACTTTCTGCGTATTTTTACAATGGGAAAATATTTATTGAAGGTGCTGTCAAAAAGTGATTGAATTCAAATAGATTGACCCATATTGCATAAATAGCAATACGAGTCATTTAAGACAGTGATCTCTTTCACCTCTTCTTCCAGGTCTGCCCATTCTTGCAACTGAGGACAAAAAACGGATTCCTCATGCAACGGATAGCAGCTAAAGTAGCTTGTTGAAACCTCTAGGGCCTAGCAGTCTAGGGCCTAAAAGTCCAAATGCCTACAGGAGAATGCAGAGAACTGCATTCTCCAGACACACAGTGTAACCTGTTGAGAACTGACGGTCTTTGAGTGATGCTTGACCAACAGCTTCACTACTGGTCCTCTGTAGCTCAGTTGGAAGAGCATGGGGCTTGCAAAGCCACGACAGTGGGTTTGATTCCCGGACCACCTGTATGTAAAATGTCTGCATGCATGACTGTAAGTCACTTGGATAAAAGTGTCTGCTAAATGGAATATATTTGATACATCCGTTCCATCATACATCACTAACCTTTATACTTGTCTTTACAGATTCTTCTGTTTTCCTGGACAGTGGTGACTGGCGATAATTATATTTTGTACATTTATTTTCAATCTTTGCATTTCCTTTCTTGATTTTCTCACTTTTCTTTCTAAATGTCACCGTGGTTGGAACCAAAAATCTCAAATTTGGACTAATCAAACCAAAGGAAAGATTTCCACTGGTCTAATGTCCATTGTTCATGTTTCTTGGCACAAGCAAGTCTCTTTTCTTATTATTGGTGTCCTTTAGTAGTGGTTTCTTCGCAGCATTTCGAGCATTAAAGCCTGATTACATGCAGTCTCCTCTGAACAGTTGATGTTGAGATGTGTCTGTTACTTGAACGCTGTGAAGCAATTACATTTATTTGTGCTGCAATCTAAGGTGCAGTTAACTCTAATGAACTTATCCTCTGCAGCAGAGGTAGCTCTGGATCTTCCTTTTCTGTGGTGGTCCTCATGAGAGCCAGTTTCATCATAGCACTTGATGGTTTTTGCCACTGCAGTTGCAGAAACTTTCAAAGGTCTTGAAATTATGCAGATTGACTGACCTTCATGTCTTAAATTAATGATAGACTGCTGTCTTTTTGCTTATTTGAGCTGTTTTTGAGCTATCTTCTGTACCGAATAGGGCTATCTTCTGTACACCATCCCTACCTTGTCATAACAAAACTGATTGGCTCAAACGCATTAACAAGGAAAGATATTCAACAAATTAACTTTAAACAAGGCACACCTGTTAATTGAAATGTATTCCAGGTGACTACCTCATAAAGCTGGTTGAGACAATGCCAAGAGTGTGCAAAGCTGTCATTCAAGGCAAAGGGTGGCTTCTTTGAAGAATCTCAAATATAAAATATATGTTTTTTTGTTAAACACTTTTCTGGTTACTTCATGATTCCATATGTGTTATTTCATAGTTTTGATGTCTTCATTATTATTATACAATGTAGAAAATAGTCAAAAATAAATAATTAATGAGTAGGTGTGTCCAAACTTTTGACTGGTGCTGTACATACAACAACAACACACCCACACAGGCACGCATACAGAGGGTTGCAAAAGTATTCACCCATTTTGCATTTCCCCTATTTTGTTGCCTTACAACCTTGTGTCATTTGATTTACAAAACATTCCTACCACTTGGAAGATTTTTTTCTGTAACAAACAAGAAATATTACTCCTCCAGCTCCTTCAAGTTGGATGGGTTCTGCTGGTGTACAGCAATCTTTAAGTCATACCACAGATTCTCAATTGGACTGAGGTCTGGGCTTTGACTAGGCCATTCCAAGACGTTTAAATGTTTCCCCTTAAACCACCCGAGTGTTGCTTTAGCAGTATGCTTAGGGTCACTGTCCAGCTGGAAGGTGAACCTCCGTCCCAGTCTCAAATCTTTTGAAGCCTGAAACAGGTTTCTCTCAAGAATTTCCCTGTATTTAGCATCATCCATCATTCCTTCAATTCTGACCAGTTTCCCAGTCCCTGCCGATGAAAAACATCCCCACAGCATGATGCTGCCACCACCATACTTCACTATGGGGATGGTATTCTCGGGGTGATGAAAGGTGTTGGGTTTGCGCCAGACATAGCG